>NC_053165.1:33216493-33486493 GCF_016835505.1 Polypterus senegalus
GCACTTGAAACAACCTATTGATGTCTTTAAATCTCAATGTAAAATCTGATTTTACAGAAACTTTTTTTTCCTTGAAACAAGTCTTGTTTATTTTTAACTCATGCATTGTGCTCTCCGCACATGGGACACGCATTTATATTTTTAATTGGGTTCTTTTTGTCAGACTTTTCAGCTGTGGACAGTTTATCATAATCATAAATGTGTTTTCTGTCTAAAGAGCACTATGCTCTTTGCAGTTCAAAATCACTACCCCTACTTTTGAATCCTGCCTTCAATAAGGCATTGGATTGATTTAGAAATATGGTACTCAGTGAGCTGTCTACTTCTTCCCACTCATGGCTTTCTTCAGATATATGTATTATGTGACTGTCACGCATGTGCGTCAGAGGACTGACTCCTTCACAGACTTAGTTAAGGTATGCAATAATCTGCTGAGATTTAGGGGGACTACCACTAATTTAGTCTTTTCTGTCTTCCCTTACAATGCCGAGAAACAGCCCAAGTGAGGGCAACTAGCCCTGCCCCTTCCAGTCCAACAGCCTTAAAATCTGGGTGTCCCAAGAAAAGAGGTCCCAATACAGGCCAGAGCAAGCTGCAGGATGGAGTACCACTTTGATTGATAAGATAACTTTAGTTCATGACAAACCCCAGATCGGGGATTGCTGCTATACTGTGCATTCTTCTTGCCTTTTTTTTGTTCATCCCTATTCATCTGGTGACAAATAAAGGGTGTGACCCAGTTGGCATTATGAAAATCATTTGTTTTGGTGACTGTAACTGTACTTCCCAACCACAGTCTGGCTTTGCAAAACTAGGTTGAGATAATTGCATTGTGCAGTTTCTGCAGATTTGTCAGCTGCATATTCATGCTGCGAATCTCCCATTTTACCACATGCCAAAAGCACTTTATTGGATTCAGATTAAGTGACTGGAAAGTCACTGAAAAACACTGAACTCATGGTTATGTTCGTAAAACCAGTTTGAGATGATTTTTGCTTTATGCCATATTGTATTATCATGCTAGAATTAGCCATTAGAAGATGGGCAAATTGTTGCCAGGAAGGACGAAACATGGTCAGCAACAATAGGCCGTTGCATTCAATCAATGAATGATGGGTATTAATAGGCCCATAGTGTGCCAAGAAACCATTCCCCACACCATTACACCACCACCACCAACCTCGACTGTTAACACCAACCAGCATGGGTGCACAGATTTATGCTGTTGGCACCAAATTGTGACTCTATCATCTGTGTGCCTCAGCAGAAATTGAGATTCGTCACACTAGAGTACATTTTTCCAGTCTTCAACTATCCAGTTTTGGTGAGCCTGTGCTTACTGCAGCCTGAGCTGTTTTTAGCTGACAGGAATGGAACTTGATGTACCTGTAGACTTCTGCTGTTGTAGCTTATCCACAATTTTCTGATCACCACAAAGTGATTTTCTGAGTTAAGATAGCCTTTCTATCAGCTCAAGTGAGTCTGGCTATTCGCCTCTGACCGCTCTTATTAAAAAGGAGTTTCTGTCCACAGAACTGACACTCACTGGGTGCTTTTTATTTTTCACTCCATTCTGAATAAACTCTAGAGACTGTTGTGCATGAAAATCTCTGGAGTTCAGCTGTTACAGAAAAACTCAAAACAGTCTATCCGGCACCAACAATCAGGCCACCATCTAAATCACATTACATTACATTTTTTCTGATGTTTGATCTGAACATTAAATGAAGCCCCTGACCTGTATCTACATGATTTTATACATTGAGCTACTGCCACATGTTTGGCTGATTCAATAATTGCATGGATAAGCAGGTGTACAGGTGTTCCTAATAATTTGCTCAGTGAATGTATATGCTGTACACTCTTAAAAATAAAGCTGCCACAGTGGTTCTTCAGACCAGTGGCACAGGTGAATCATTTTTTTGTTCCCAAAAGAACCATCCACATGAAGATTCCAGAAAGACCATTGCTTTAATTAGCTCCATGACAGGAAGTATAATGAATAGATAACAGATATTTGAAATACCAACGAGTTTGTGATTTTAAAAGAACTTATGCTGCATAAAAGCACATGGGTTAAGTTCATTTTTTTTTTATTTGTTAGTAACCTGACGACAAGGTTTTTCCCACATCTTAAGAACCTTTTTAAAGCTCATAGAACCAACTCCATATGTACAGGACCCTTTACAGATTTAAATGATTCTTCATTAAGCAATGGCTCTACAAGGAACCACACAGACCAGTAAATAAGTATAATTTTAAGAGTGCAGAAACAGACTGGTTGTGAATCTTTACTATTAAAGCTCTGTGAACATGTAAAATGCTCTCTATAAATAATATGCTGCAGAATTAACATGACAATGTCTATCTAAGGTTAGTTGTAGATCTCAAGACTGATGAGCACATCAATCACTGAATCAATGCACATCTGGGCTAAACAAAGAATAGATAACTTCTTTACTAAAATGAATCAGACGTGTTAAGATTTTAGACATTTTGTGAACGGCAATGGTTTTATGCACGCAAAGGCTTTAGGAACCGTCAAACAGTATGGCAAATCCAGAGCAATGGAGTGAATTAATCTCAAGGAGCTGTCAGATCATTTATGAAGAAGTTAACATCTGGAGTGGGCACCAGGAGCTGTCAAGTAAAAGGAGGCAGCAGAACTTAGTAGGTCACTATCCTAGAGCTGTCAGATGGGAAAACGGGCATCAGGAGCAAAATAGGCAAGTGTCAGTGAACATCTGGAATAACCCCGTAAGACATCATCAAAGTCACCGCTTGCTGTCGTTAGGGCACTGGGAGGATCCAACAAAAGCAGAGACAATGGGCAACTATAATGAATCGGGCTGAATGTAGACTGTCAAGAGGGCAAGTGCAGGGAGGAGTGAAAGAAAGAGTGAGAGACGAAAGGAAAGAAAAAACGGGAGGGAGGGGAATCGGAGATAGGCAAGTCGAGAGAGAGAGAGAGAGCGTGAGAGTGAGAGAGAGGGAGGGGGGACGAAGGGAGGATGCTACCAAGCTAAAAAATGGCTGCTATAGCAGCGTCTTCGCCCTGATGCCGGGAGGAGAAATAAAGATGGAGTGCGAAGCTTTAACAACATGATCGACAGAAGGCACGGAGACGAAAAGTGACAGACGCAGAAGCGCAGTGTCGGGCTGTCGGGCGGGGGACGTGCGGCGGCGCGGTTGGTAGCGACATGGAAGAGGAGTAAGTGGCCGCCGTTCTCTTTATTTTCTTTCGTTCTATTCACTATGTCAGTCCCCCTCCCTTTGCGAACGGTACTTTGGAATGAATTTCGTTGCTCGGCCTCTCGCACACATATTCATTCACATGCATGTGTGCGCGTTCATCTCTGCCTGTACACACATAGACTGTGTACATCTCCAAGCACTGCTCCCCTTTCGGGCATTACTGGAAGCAGTCTGCAAGAATCGCGGCAGCGCCTCAGAAAGCCTGATAATAAGGGCTCAGTCGGGAGGCGCTTGGCTTTCCGCTTCCATTCCGTTTTTTAGGGACACTTTATGAATGGATCCTCCTCTCGCCCGCGGCACCTGGCGTGACACCCCGCCCAGCACGGCCGCGCGCGCACACGCACACGCACGGACACGCACGTCCTAGTATTACGGGAGCCTCTTTGGAAGGGTTAAATAACAATCGGGAAGGTGATCGTTAGCGCCCAGACACAAACCGCTGCCTTTTTAGCTAATGCTGCTAGCGAGCAATTATTTGTGAATCAATCTTTATTTTCATTCATAAAAAAATGATTGTGCGCGCGTGTGTATGCGTGCTCTTTGCGGTGGGGGCGACAGAGAGAAGGTTAGACCGGCGAGACGGAGTGGAAGAATGCTATTTGCTGACTTCTGTGTGGCTATAGGTGGCCACGGTCACGTGCTTTTTTGGGGCCGCTGCTCGAAAAGGTTGCGTTGAGTGAATTAATGCATTAATCACGCACGGCATTCGGAACAGCTTCATGTGAACAATCTTCCGTTACCTCCAGATTGTTCATAATAAAATGCTCCCCACTGTTGGCGAAATGTGCAAGTCCTGAGGCTTTGTGCGTGCGTGCGTACATGCATGCGTGCGTGCGCGCTCCCCATGGCCACATATTTCACCTGTTGTTTGTTAAGGAACAGGGTTTCGCTCGGTCACGCGTGCGCCCATTCACAAAAAGCTCGCGGCTGAGCAGCTCTCATTGAAAAAAAAGTCAGCGCGGACAGAAAGGGAACAATAGGCAGAAGAATGATAATGAAAGCGGCCCTGCGGAGAGGATTAGGAAAAGGAGGTCATCAAATCAGCAGGAGACTGAATTTACTGACCCAGTGGCAGATGGACAATAGATGGGGTTGGAGGTAAATCAAGCATCTATCAGTCTGGGGCTGTTCCTGTGATCATGACAGTGATTCATCTGTCGATGAGAGTGGGAGTGTCTCAGAGAGTGGGTGTGATGTGTATGTTTATATAAGGGGTAGCCTCTGCTCCATGATTCCTCTGAAAAGCCCCTGCTCCATGATTTTTGTGTCTGCTGTTTTGCATCAACAATATGACATGTTTGTGTAAATGGTTTCTTTGAGGACGTCTTCAGTGACCAATACTGAAGACTAATAACTATGGTCACTAGATACATTTTATTTGGCTTTGGGTGGTGGCCACCAAGGCCAGAAGAATTTCAGTTATGAAAGCAAATATTTAGCCAAACGCTGCACTTTACTTTGGAATTACTCCTTGCTGTTCCACAGTTTCTTAGTCTCTGCACAATGACAGTTCTACACGTTTCACATGTCTGTCTCAAAAGTTACACACCTGTAGCTCAAACACAATGCTTGGAATAGCCTTAGACATGGTTTCACCCACTCAGAAACATCAATGTGATCAGCTCCATAGTAATAATAATTCATTCATTACATTTATATAGTGCTTTTCTAATCCACTCAAAGCGTTTTACATGTATAGTGGGAAACCACTTAAGCCACCACTGATATGTAGTATCCACCTAGATGATGTGACGACAGCCTTGTGTGCGCCAGTACAATCACCTTATATTAGCTATTAGACAGTGAAGGGATGAGAGAGCTTATTAGCCAATAAGAGACAGGGAATGATTATGGGACTAGAAAGACCAGGCCATGCTGGTCAAATTAGCCAAGAACTTGAGAAACACACTTCTCTTTACAAAAAGGATTCCCATATAGTATTATCTTTTACGACCACAGAGAGTCAGCACCTCGGTTTACAGCAACCCAAGCTTTTCCCAGTTGGTTTCCCATCCAGGTGTTGTCTGGGCCCAAACATGTTTACGTTCAGGTGGAATACCTGTTCTGTAGTGTATGTGGCTTTAGGAACTGTCAAGCAGTTTGGGAAGTCCAGAGAAGTGGAGTGAATTAATCTAAAGGATCAGTCAGATCATCTATGAAGCAGTAAACATCTGGAGTGGACTCCAGGAGCTGTCAAGTAAAAGGAGGCAGCAGATCTCAGTAGGTCACTACCCTAGAGCTATCAGATGGGAGAATGGCCGTCAGACTTTCATAATTATACTGCATATGCTGTAAGCCAGAAATTAGGCATAAGACGGTCAGTTTTTGGTTTCCAGTCCAGCAACTTAACTGCTTGGCTATAGCTCCTGTTTGTGGCATCCAGCTACTCATTTCTCCCAGATATGTTCATCTTGTCCCACACTTGGGTGAGTTATATTCTGTAAAACATACAAAATGGCTTTTTAAAAATGTAGCTTAAACTTTTGCTGGAAGTGGTGTAAAATTAAGTATGGTTGCTTCATTCACATGCACCCTTGAGCTCTGATCAATGAAGTAACTGTACGCTAAGTCAGAGGTGGATGCTAAATCGGAATCTTTGCAGTTTACAGTTCAGCAACTCAACCGCAAGGCACACTGCCGGTATGATGCCATGGACACTCTTGTAATGCTTAACTTTTTTTATTGACTTTTTTATTTTGATTTTCTTCTATAGGTTTATAGGTGTACAGGGTCATTATTGTAAGATGGATGCAAATGTAATCCTCATGGTTTTTACTTTATGTAAACAGAAGTTCACACACACAACTAAATATAACATACATTTTTCCTTCCCACTTATTTAGAGTATTTGGATCAGTCCAGGAATGAACACTGGACGGGACACCAGTTCCACATAGGCTCTTTGATGGACTGGGTTGGTATCTGTATAGATTCCAGTTTTCAGAATTAGACTTTTTGCTGTCATAAGGAGGGCTCATTTTCACTGTTACCAAGGAATGGAATGGAATAATTTTATAAGCCAAGTATTTTGGCAAACATGACCAGTATGCATTGGTGGTAGCTTATGCTGACATGTAAATGCATACACATAACACAATCATTGTAAGAAAATAAAAAAGTACTAAGTGCTGACATTTACTATACAGTAACCTCTAGCCTCTTTATGCCTACCTGAGCATATTTATGGTTCTGTTTACCAGGAAGGGTGACTTGCCTGTTTGCTAACTTAAAGTACCAAAAAGAATCACTTAATTAATTACATTTATATAGCACTTTCCAAACATACACCCTTGTGCACATTAATTTAAACAACAAAAATCAGTTTTTCTCAATTTTTTATTATGAATAATATTCTTATACTCACATCAGTACATGAGATAGATAGATAGATAGATAGATAGATAGATACTTTATTAATCCCAAGGGGAAATTCACATAATCCAGCAGCAGTATACTGATACAAAGAAACAATATTAAATTAAATAGTAATAAAATGAAAAAATAAAATAAAATTAATGTTAGCATTTACTCCCGGGTGGAATTGAAGAGTCGCATAGTGTGGGGAGGAACGATCTCTCAGTCTGTCAGTGGAACAGGACAGTGACAAAAGTCTGTCACTGAAGCTACTCCTCTGCCTGGAGATGACACTGTTCAGTGGATGCAGTGGATTATTCATGATTGACAGGAGTTTGCTTAATGCCCGTCGCTCTGTCCAACTTTACTCCTACAATACAGCCTGCCTTCTTAACAAGTTTGTCCAGGCGTGAGGCGTCTTTCATCTTTATGCTGCCACCCCAGCACACTACTGAGTAGAAGAGGGCACTCGCCACAACCGTCTGGTAGAACATCTGCAGCATCTTACTGCAGATGTTGAAGGATGCCAACCTTCTCAGAAAGTATAGTCTGCTCTGACCTTTCTTACATAGAGCATCAGTATTGGCAGTCCAGTCCAATTTGTCATCCAGCTGCACTCCCAGATATTTATAGGTCTGCACCCTCTGCACACAGTCACCTCTGATGATCACAGGGTCCATGAGGGGCCTGGGCCTCCTAAATTCCACCACCAGCTCCTTGGTCTTGCTGGTGTTAAGGTGTAAGTGGTTTGGGTTGCACCATTTAACAAAGTCTTTGATTAACTTTCTGTACTCCTCCTCCTGCCCACACCTGATGCAGCCCACAATAGCAGTGTCATCAGCGAACTTTTGCACGTGGCAGGACTCGAGTCATATTGGAAGTCTGATGTATATAGATTGAACAGGACCGGAGAAAGTACAGTCCCCTGTGCGCCCTGTATTGCTGAACACAATGTCAGACCTGCAGTTCCCAAGACGCACATATTGAGGTCTGTCTGTAAGATAGTCCACAATCCATGCCACCAGGTGTGAGTCTACTCCCATCTCAGTCAGCTTGTCTCTAAGGAGCAGAGGTTGGATGGTGTTGAAGGCGCTAGAGAAGTCCAAAACATAATTCTTACAGCACCACTGCCTCTGTCCAGGTGGGAGAGGGATCGGTGTAGCATATAGATGATGGCATCCTCCGCTCCCACCTTCTCCTGGTATGAGCTGCAGAGGGTCGAGGCGTGGGGACCTGTGGCCTCAGGTGGTGAAGCAGCAGCCGCTCCATGGTCTTCATCAGATGTGACGTCAGAGCAACAGGCGGAAGTCATTCAGCTCACTAGGACGTGATACCTTTGGGACAGGGTGATACAAGATGTTTTCCAAAGCCTTGGGACTCTCCCTGTTCCAGGCTCAGGTTGAAGATGCGCTGTAGAGGACTCCCCAGTTCCAACGCACAGGCCTTCAGCAGTCGTGGCGATACACCATCTGGACCCACTGCTTTGCTGGCACAAAGTCTTTTCAGCTCTCTGCTCACCTGGGCTGCTGTAATTGTGGGTGGGGATGTCTCACCTATGCTGGTATCAGCAGAAGGATGGTTGGAGGATGCAGTACTCGAGGTGAGAGTGGGTTACTGTGATCAAACCTATTAAAGAAGTTGTTCATTTGGTTTGCTCTCTCCACGTCTGTCTCGATGGCGGCACCCGCTTGAGCTGCAGCCAGTGATAATCTTCATCCCATCCCACACTTCCTTCATGCTGTTGTTCTGCAACTTCTGCTCCAGCTTTCTCCTGTACTGCTCTTTCGCCCCTGAGCTGGACTCGGAGTTCCTTCTGCACGCTTGAGCTCATGCTGATCACCACCTTTAAAAGCCCTTTTCTTCTGGTTCAAAAGGCCCTTGATGTCACTTGTAACCCATGGCTTGTTGTTAGCATAGCAGCATACTGTTCTTACTGGAACTACAATGTCCATACAGAAGTTGATGTAATCAGTTGTGCATTCAACAGCCTCTTCAATGTTCTCACTATGTGACCCAAGCAATATATCCCAGTCTGTAGTTCCAAAGCAGTCTCTCAGAGCCTGCTCTGCCTCAGGGGACCACTTCCTGAATGAGCGTGTGGTTGTAGGTAGCGCCTTCTCTCTTGGTTTGTATTGAGGCTGAAGCAGAACCAGGTTATGATCTGCTTTCCCAAGCGCAGGCAGCGGGGTGGTGCTGTATGCGTCTTTAACGTTTGCATACAGTAGGTCGATAGTCCTGTTTCCCCGAGTGTTACAATCCACATACTGGGAGAAGGCAGGTAATGTTTTGTCCAGCGTTACATGGTTAAAGTCTCCAGCGATTAGCACAAGTGCCTCAGGGTGCTGCGTTTGTAACTTAGCAACTGCGGAATGGATGATGTCACGCCATCTCGCGTTAAGCTTGAGGGGATGTAAACAATAACAGCAATCACGTGTCCAAACTCTCTGGGCAAGTAATAGGGGCGCAGACTTACGGCCAACAGTTCGATGTCCCTGCAGCAAGTGGAGATTTTAACGTTTACATGTCCTGAGTTGCACCACTTTGTATTGACATAGAGAGCGAGTCCTCCTTCTTTCTTCTTTCCACAGGTACTTGCGTCTCTGTCTGCTCTAACTGTGCTAAACCCGGGTAGCTCCACGTTAGCATCTGGGATGATAGACGTTAGCCACGTTTCACTAAAACACAGCAAGCTGCATTCTCTGTAGGTTCTGACATTTTTCACCAGCAC
The DNA here is from genome assembly GCF_016835505.1 of Polypterus senegalus. NCBI lineage: Eukaryota > Metazoa > Chordata > Cladistia > Polypteriformes > Polypteridae > Polypterus > Polypterus senegalus. The sequence continues at coordinate 33,225,831 of NC_053165.1, forward strand.
AGCCAGTTCATCGATCTTATTTGGTAGTGAGTTCACATTTCCCAGGATCACAGAAGGCACCGACGGTTTATAATGCCATTTTCTCTAAAGTTGTCTCGATTTAATCTTATCTTTTATGTTTGCGGCTCGGCTACCCTAATATCGTCTTCTTACCTCGTCGGTTAAATAAGGAACCACACCGGCATAAGCATTTCTTCTCAGTGCTTTATGCTGACTACTTGAATAGGCGATTCTCGGAATGTAAAAATCCACGTCATGTAGTAAAAAGTGTCCAGGGAGCAATTCCACATAAAAGAAAGTGGTAGAAGTGATCAGTGAAATAGAGAAAAATAGAGATAAAAAGGTAAAAAGATAAAGTCATATACGGAGCTGCTGGAAAGGCTGCCACTCGGATGTGGCGCCAGAAATAGTGATATTACCTCCTCGACTCTTGAGGAGTCTTGGAGGATTTTGGGTCTCAGTACCAAACTTGAATCAGGGACTGAATCATCTTCTCCATGGTTGTGCAGTCCATTCCACAAAGTTGCTGCTTACAAATAGACCAGAAATATTCAGTTGGTTTCTCATCAGGAGAGTTTCCAGGCCACTCCAGTATGTTCATTTGATTGTCATCGAAAAATGTCTTCATTTGCTTGGATGTGTGACAATGGGCCAGATCTTGATGAGAAACACCAGCTCCATTGAGGAATACTCTTTTCAGTTCTGGAAAACATTTCTGTGGAGAAGTTCAATGTATTGTTTTGAGAACATGTTTCCCTAGACTGGGTGCAAGCAACCAATTCTATAATAGCTGAAGCAACTCCAAAACATCTTTCTTTCTGGGTGTTTCACATGATCCAAGACTCATCCCATGTTATGAAGCTCTTCTTAAATTTATCACAGTCCAAACTTATTAGTTCAAGATTCTACTTGGGACATTGGACGTGGTGATGCTTCATTCTTTGAGCACCCAGAAACAGACCTCACTCGTGTTTAATTATTCACTAAATAATGGATTAATGTGTCCCATAACAAACCTCTATATTGTCTGCTCTCTACTGCAACACCACTCTTTAATTTTGCACTATGATTTACTTCATGCTGGCAACATTTTCTTCTGTGATCAGTGTCAAATGTCAACTATTCCTTGGGGCACCTTTGAGAGATATCATTGCATTATGGAATTCTGCAGCCCACCTTCCCACTGTGGCATACGAAGGGGACTGGTCCTGGTAGATGTTTACTAGGCAAGAATCTCTGAAGACATACTGTTCTCTAGCATTAGAAATCCAGTGACAGCATGATACATGATGGTGCAGTTTTCAGTATCTCTGTTGACTTGGTCCTGAAACCAGAGACATATACTAAAAATAAAAAATGGTAAAAAACTTGTAATTTACACATTTTAGTACATATTAGCGAATTGTTGGTCATTTACAAAATCAGCACAGTAGAATACCCTTTTCTGATCCATGCACAAGAAATTTGTATAAACCCTCATTGGAGACTCAGACTACAAATATAACTGAATCAGATTCCAGGACAGAATCAATAAAAAATAGACACATTTGATTCACATGTAATGTTCAAGGCTGAGACAATATAAGATCATCAATGTCATAAATGAACAGTCCTGTGAGTACTAATGCTTCATAATTCTAGGAGACTGCATTTGAGTCCCAGCCTGGCCTTATGTACAGAGTTTGGAAGTTCTCCCTGTGTTTTCAAGGCTTGTTCTCTGGGTATCTCAGATTTGTTCCTGTATCCCAGACATGTGCATTTTAGATTACCTGGCAACTCTAGATTGGCCAGACATTGGGGAGTGTTCTGTTGTTCCTTGCAGTGGATTGGCACACTATCCAGAATTTATTGCTGACTTGTACCAGTTCTGTTGGAATTTGTTTGGTTTGACTTAGGATTGAAATTGTTGGAATGATTATGAAACATTTCTGGAAAATATGCAGAGATCACATTTCCACTGTTTGGGCCAGCGAATTTGGGTTAGATCATTTATAACGATGGTTTTATTGAATTGTAATTTTGAGCCCAATGTATCTGTCAGTTTTGACCTTTCATGCAATAGACTTTCAGAGCTGGTATGTATTACTATGTGTTGAGCTGAGCAAAGCCTTATTGCACAATGACAACAAACCAGCTTTTGATTGTCTTTTGAGTTAAATAGTACTAAATCTTAACCAAACCTTTGTTATCAAAGTTGGACTGTATTTTTGGGCAGTCCACGAGTAACTAGGCAGATGGTTGTGATGCCTTCTTGGCATCACACGTTTACTGGGACATATATAGTCATGTATCGTGTTGGACAAAAACAACAAGTTACTGGTGCAAAAACTACAAAGCGCCCTTATTTTCAACAGTCCAAACAGTGTTCAAAATCAAATATGTGGTGTCATTCATTGATGGAATAAGTATTAAAACAAAGTGTTCTGTGAAGAAGTTAAAAAATTTAATAAATTACAATAAGTACTCAAATAAAAAAAGTCTGGATCACCTTTTATCACCTTACACAGTTCTGCTCTCTCCCTAACCCTTGTGTCACATTACTACCCTTCTCTCTTGTATACATAGAGAAGAGGAGACACTGGCAGAACCGGTCCACGTACTGCTTTGCATTAGTATCTGCTTAGATGCACTAAGCCCGAGTCCCTCATCGTTCCACTTCCGTCAAGGTCCGCAGGATCCCTTGGAGTACTATTCGGTAGCAGTGATCCTTTCTGCCCCTATTGTCTATGAACATCCTCAATTAAAATAACAACAATTCTAATTTATAATCAAAGGTCTTAGAGGTAAAAAAGGATAAGCCAAAAAAACAAGGTGTTATACTGAAGAGCACATGAAACAGATCGCCACCACAGACAACCAGAAAAAGAACAGAGGAGAGAGTAGGGGTTAGTACAGATCTTGGAGCCATCATGAATAATAACAACAACAACAACATTTATTTATATAGCACATTTTCTTTCATACAAAAAGTAGCTCAAAGTGCTTTACATAATGAAGAATAGAAAAATAAAAGACACAGTAAGAAAATAAAATAAGTCAACATTAATTAACATAGAATGAGAGTAAGGTCCAATGGCCAGAGTGGACAGAAAAAACAAAAAAAAAAAACTCCAGACGGCTGGAGAAAAAAATAAAATCTGTAGGGATTCCAGACCATTAGACTGCCCAGTCCCCTCTGGGCATTCTACCTAACATAAATGAAACAGTCCTGTTTGGATTTAGGGTTCTCACGGAAGGACTTGATGATCATGGTCACGTAGACTTCTGGCTTTTAATCCATCCATCATTGTTGGAGCATCATGATGCTTTGAGTAGGTGGTGGTGGCGCAGGCCGCCACCACAAAGAAACCGGAAAAAAAAACAGAAGAGAGAGGAGGGGTCAGCATGGATTTTAGAGCCACCATGAATAGTTATTATGATGAATTGAACATACAGAGTATTAGGATTAAGTTAAAGTGAAGTTATGAAAAGGCCATATTAAAGTAATATGTTTTCAGCAGTGTTTTAAAGTGCTCCACTGTATTAGCCTGGCGAATTCCTATCGGCAGGCTATTCCAGATTTTAGGTGCATAGCAGCAGAAGGCCGCCTCACCACTTCTTTTAAGTTTTGTTCTTGGAATTCTAAGGAGACACTCATTTGAGGTTTTGAGGTTCCGATTTGGAATATAAGGTGTCAGACATTCCGATATATAAGATGGGGTGAGATTATTTAAGGCTTTATAAACCATAAGCAGAATTTTAAAGTCAATCCTGAATGACACAGGTAACCAGTGTAGTGACATCAAAACTGGAGAGATGTGCTCGGATTTTCTTTTCCTAGTTAGGATTCTAGCAGCTGCATTCTGCACTCGTTGAAAATGATTTATGTCTTTTTTGGGTAGTCCTGAGAGGAGTGCAGTACAGTAATCTAGTCGACTGAAAACAAATGCGTGAACTAATTTCTCAGCATCTTTCAGTGATATAAGAGGTCTAACTTTAGCTATGTTTCTTAAGTGAAAAAATGCTGTTCTAGTGATCTGATTAATATGCGATTCAAAATTCAGATTACAGTCAACAATTACCCCTAAGCTTTTTACCTCCGTCTTGACTTTTAATTCTAATGTATCCAGTTTATTTCTAATAGCCTCATTGTATCCATTATTGCTGATCACTAAGATTTCAGTTTTCTCTTTATTTAACTTGAGAAAGTTACTATTCATCCATTCTGAGATACAAGTCAGACATTGTGCTAGTGAATCAAGAGAATCGGGGTCATGAGGTGCTATTGATAAGTACAGCTGTGTGTCATCAGCGTAGCTGTGGTAACTCACGTTGTGCCCTGAGATAATCTGACCTAACGGAAGCATATAGATTGAGAATAACAGCGGACCCAGGATAGAGCCTTGTGGAGCACCATATCGGATATCATGTGTCTTTGAGTTGTAATTCCCACAACTAACAAAGAATTTTCTCCCTGTCAGGTAGGATTCAAACCAATTTAAGACATTGCCAGAGAGGCCCACCCATTGAATAAGGCAATTTCTAAGAATATTATGATCAATGGTGTCAAATGCAGCACTCAGATCTAAGAGGATGAGAACAGATAAATGGCCTCTGTCTGCATTTACCCGCAAATCATCTACGACTTTAACAAGTGCAGTTTCTGTGCTGTGATTTGTTCTAAAACCCGACTGAAATTTATCAAGAATAGCATGTTTATTGAGGTGGTCATTTAACTGCATAATGACTGCCTTCTCCAGAACTTTACTTAAGAAAGGCAGGTTAGAGATGGGTCTAAAATTTTCAAGAGCCATGGGGTCGAGATTATGTTTCTTAAGTAGGGGTTTAACTAGAGCAGTCTTAAGACAGTCTGGGAAGACCCCCGTATCTAATGACGAATTTACTATGTCAAGAACATTATCAATTAGCACGCCCGGTACTTCAATTCAATGATAATTAATTGAATATACAGAGCAACAGGAATTAACTAAGATGAAGCTATGAGAAAGCCATGTTAAAGTAATGTGTTTTTAGCAGTATTTCAAAGTTAAATTCTTTACCTTCTTCTTGACTTTTAATCCTAATGCATCAAGTTTATTTCTAATAACTTCATTATATCCATTATTGCCAATCACTAAAATTTCACTTTTCTCTTTATTTAGTTTGAGAAAATTACTACTCATCCATTCAGATGAGTATGCATTGGGTCATTGTTATGCTGAAAGATGAACTCTCTGAAGTGGCATGCCGTCTGGAGCAGGAATTCATCATTCCCTCAATTCTCTCCAGCCTGTCTGTCCCTGCCACTGAGAACCACCCCCAAAGAATGATGCTGCCACCACCATGCTTCACCATAAGGATGGTATTATGCCGATAATGAGCAGTGGACGGTTATTCATCAGACATAGTGCTTGCAGTTCTGCCCAAAGAGTTAATTTTTTGTCTTAACAGACCAGGGAATCTTTTCCCTCATTCTGTTAGAGTCCTTTAAATGGGCTTTGGCAAATTCAATGCAGGATATCATATGCCTTTTACTCAAAAGTGGCTTCTAAGTGACAGGTTCTCCTATCTCAGTAGTGGACTTCTGAAGCTTTGTGAGAGTGACCGTTGGGTTCTTGGTAAAATCCCTGACCATGGGCCTTCTTACTTGGTTACTAAGTTTGACCAGATGGTCAAATCTTGGAAGAGTCCTGATGGTTGTAGCTTGATCGAGGCCAATTTTTCTCCTGAGAACACCCAAAGCTTTAGAAATGGTTTTATACCCTTGCAGTGGGTGGTGGGTTGGGTGTCTTTTAATGGCATGTTTTAGTGGGTTAATTTATTAGTGTTTTAGCTTTTGTTGCAGAGCCCACTGGTTAAAAGGCAGAGGCATGCCATCTAGAGGCATGGCGAGTGCACGGCATCATTTGTGGTTGGCTACCTAAGACAAGATAGTAAAAGAGGCAGAAAGGAAATGAAGGATGAAAGTGAGTGCGGACAAACTCATGAGAGAGGTGAGAATGGAACAGGATGGTGAGAAGTTTGCGTGGGTTACCACAGAGGCAGCTGAGATAGAGAGAAAAAGGATTGCTGTCCAGCTGTGAGGAGAGGTCCAGACATGCTGAGCAATTTTTAAGTAGCAGTGTAGGCAGAAGGAGGTTTGTTGAATGAAAGGAACAATCTGGTGTCAAGCATACAAAGGTGGAGGCCTGTGTGAAGCTGAGTGAAACTGCTGCTGTGTGCAGGGCTTGGGGCAATGGTGGCTGAGGGAAAGTTGCCTGCCGTCTGACCCGAACTCCCGGGATGACTGACCTACAGGGTCAGAATCTATGCTTCTAAATAGACTTGAGGTTTCTTTTGAATTATTTTAAGGCACTGATTTTATTTGATCTCTCCAAAGATGATTGACAGTTTTGTTTGTCTCTCATGTTTTCAATGGAAAAAAATTAACTTCTGTTTATTCATTCAACGACACTGCTTTTAAGAAGCAATTGTGAGCTTTAATTCTTTGTTGAGGAAATAAACACTTTGCACTTTTTTGTACTTTAAATCCTGTCTGTTTCCTCACTTACTACTGCACCACCCTCAGTCAACAAACTTCTTGATGCCCCACCTGGGGACAGTGCCATGGACTGCTGACTTGGTGCATCTCACCCAGATCTACTGTATGCCTCATCAGAATGTGATTGCAGAGAGTTCCTTGGACTTCATGGCTTGTTTTCTGTAACTGACATGCAGTTTGAATTGTATATCTATAGACACAGGTGTGTGACTTTGTAAACAATGTCCAATCAATTCAGTTTGCCACAGGTGGAGTCCAGTCAACTCTTAGAAACATCTCAAGGGTAAATAAAGCAAACTGGAGGCACCCAATCATAATTTGGAGTGCTATAGCAAAGGCTCTGAATGCTTATACGAATTAGAAATTTTTAATGAATTTTCAAACCTTTCTGAGAATATATTTTCACTTTGTCATTATGGATTATTGAGTGCACATCAGTGGGTAAAAATGGCAACTTTATTGATATAAAATGAAACTTACAACCCCGTAAAGTGTACAGAAGGTGAAGGAGTCTGAATATTTCTTAATCCACTGTAACACTACACACATAAGGAAAGCACATATATGAGAAGAGGTAAAGAAGCAAAATACCAGCTGTGGGTAAAATTACAGAAGAGCCCGTTAAACACAGAAATTCTGCACGTCTAAAAACTTAGTGGGCTTCTCCGTGTTTACAGCTACATCAGCATGCTTGGATTGCACAGAGAAGTTATTTTACCTCCAGCAATGGGACACAGTAATTTTACTCAAAATGTCCAAAATGTTACAGCTATGAAATACACCATCAAACAGAATTATTAAACTAGTGATGTGGTGTAGTTAACACAACACCCTAATTTTCATCAACTTAAAAAATGTACCACACTGTATTTGGGCTGCAACACGATCAATTAATTCTGTCTTTAAATGTTTGATTTCAGTTTGAATGAAATTCACTCTTTAAAATTTGACAGCTATGGTTCATTTGAGCTGTGCCTGTCTACTATCCTTTGAATTTGATACACAACAGAATGGGGGCCACTGGTTTGAAAGCTGCATGGTGAATGCTGGGTGTAGGGACAAGATCCAGCAGTTTGACAGAGCAAGTCTTTGATGTGTGGACTTTATATTGCTAGAGATGTAAATGTATTGCATATATTAGTTTTTTGACAAAATGAATTTACACTTCAGCTTTTAAAATGCTTTCATGTGTCATTTGTGAGGTCGTTTTTTTCAGGGGTACCACCATTTTGTGTGCTGTTTTCTGTGGTGTCACCATGTTGTTTCTGACAGTGACACTCATTGCCAGTCGCATGGTTTGGATGTTGGTGACACATGATGTCACCATATTGCTGCTGTTTAAGGCATGGTCCTGCTTTAATTAAGTCAGTTTATTTTTGTATGGTGCTATTTACTGAGTACAATTTGCAACAATTTCATATCTAAAGTACAAATTAGAGATTTTGTAAACTACTGTTGTGGTTTAGCCAAGATTTTGTCTTTGGCTCAGGTAATGTTTCTGTAATTTAATATTTTTGTTGTTTATTAAATATAATTTAATATATTTCGTTATTGATAATGTTTATGGTCCTCTTATGTGTTAGGTTTTCAATATTATTTTGTTTATCAATCATTTCATATGTGTGTTAATGTATTTATTTTTAGTTATGTGCTCTGTCCCTTTAAAATATAAAATTAGGAGGTGGAGCCATCATCAGTGGAGTAGTTAGAGTTCGTGCTGCTTGGGGCTTCAATTTGCCACCCTCCAACATATCTGAATATGTTAACCTATTTAAATAGAAAATTAAAATGACGTATAGAGAAAAATTAAGATAAATTTTGCATAGGTTTATTCATATATAGAGAAACAGCAATATTTTTTCACATATGATTATTTATAAGCATCAACTAGACAAGAATATAGTATAGACACCCTGATAAACCGTGTTCTAATTATTAGTTTAATATAATTACGCTGTGAAAACTAGAACCAGTGTAGTGTACAAGTGATAAGTGGAGATGTTTTCTGTGTAGAGCAAGAACTTATTCGGATTGATAATGAAACAAAATTATAAATTGTAAATTCGTTTTTTATCTTCCTAGAAATTATTATCGGTGTAATGTTTATGTTTATTTTTGTTATTGCTTCATAAATTTCAACTGATGTGTCTGATACCATCACAGAAGGACAGTCTGAAGATTATTTTTGAAGCATTTTTGGATAAAAATAAGAGAATTTAACTTTTTTTCATTCATGAGTGATATTTTTCCGAATACTGCTGCTTACACACAAGTTGTACTGAGCCTTTTGGCCAATAAGTTCGCCCCCAAAAATGTGCCGCCTGAGTCAGACCGCCCCCTCTGCCACTTCTAGCTATGCCATTGACCATCATGACAGTCAGCTGGAGGATGACCCTTTGCCTACTTATTTGAAGCACTGAAGTGTTGTGCTGTGCAAAATAATAGATTAATGATGAGGAAGATCAGGAGACTGGTGTAAGTTGAAAACGAAAGCCAGAGTCAAAACTGAAATCGAGAGCATGTAAAACCAAATCATGAGGCAAAATCAGTGTCAGAAATGGAGAACACAAGATTAATTGTCAATGGATCAAGGTAGAAGATAAAAAAATACAAAGTGGAAAAGGGTTTTTAGGTCTGCAAACTCAGGAGGTGAACTTGTGCATCAGGACAACCTTTTAACCCACTGTGTTGTTAGCATCAGGGCCATGACCTCCATGACTCTGCCCCTAATGACAGCATTGATGTCTAACCAACAGGAGATCAAAATGATGATGCTCGTCGAAACAAAAATGGTATCAGAAATGATAAAAAACACAGTAAGTTATAACAATCTAAATCACACAGCATAGCAAGGAATTCCTTGCCTTCAAAACCCCTAAATGAGTGTTTCAAAAACATAGGAACCTAATAGTGAATGAGTCAAAAAAGTAAAAAAAAATCATACTTGTTAAAGTAGTGAAGTTTGTGAAGTAGAGTGCTATTGTGAACGCTACTGGACTTTCTGTTTTTTTCTGAAATTTTGCTACTGGTTGTTTGATTTTGTTATTGGGTTACAAACTGGACTTTTTTGCCTTACCTATTGTGCCTTATTTTTTGCTGTCTTTGCCTTAATTTTGTCAATGCTTTTCTATTTTTGTTCTTCTTTTGTTTAAATAAATAATTCCTTCATTCATAAAGATTCTTCATTGATCTTCTCCTTTAATCCAGAGCTTTTTATTGTGTCCTTTCGCTGTAAAAAACATGTTGTAAATTTAGGCTATTTTTGAACATTAAAAGCTTATTTCCCATTTTTGGGACAAGGACAAGTGAATGTCTGTCAGTATTGTTTTGGCCCAGGGAGAGGCCTGTTTTTGGAAGCAGACTCAGTGAGGTCCTGGTCTAGCCTGTTGTGTGTTTTAAAGTCTTAATACTCTTTTCGCTATTTTGTTCCACTGTGTTCACAACGATTACATGATATATAAAGAAAAATACAGGTTAGGTTAAGCCTGCAGTAAACAGAATAATTTCAAATTAATTAACATAAATAGATCCTGACAGTTAGTCCATTAATATAGTGAAGATATGAAAAGCTGTCCACAGTGGGATACAATGCAAAGTCATAATCAAAATCAGACACAGCCACAGTTTCAAAGACTTTGGCCCATTGGCTTCCCACCTCCTCCTGTGTATTATACAAGCTTGTTCTGAGTATAGTTGATCCCTCCTCGATCGCGGGGGTTGCATTCCAGAACCCCCTGCGAAAGGTGAAAATCTGTGAAGTAAAAACCATACATTTATATTGTTATTTTTTTATCGTCACGCTCGGGTCACAGATTTGCACAGAAACACAGGAGGTTGTAGAGTCAGGGACTTTAAAACACTGCAAACAAACATTTGTCTCTTTTGCAAATGTTTAAACTGTGCTCCATGACAAGACAGAGATGACAGTTCCGTCTCACAATTAAAAGAATGTAAACATATCGTCCTCTTCAAAGGAGTGTGCGTCAGGAGCAGAGAATGTCAGAGAGAGAAAAGCAAACAATCAAAAATCAATAGGTGCTTTTAAGTATGCGAAGCACCGCCCGACAAAGCAGCCGTAGAAAGGGAGCAATGTGAAGGTAGTCTTTCAGCATTATTTAAAGGGGCGTCCATATCCTCTAGGCCAGTTTTCGAACAGCCCCTCTGCTCACACCCCTCCGTCAGGAGCAGAGAATGTCAGAGAGAGAGAAAAGCAAACATTCAAAAATCAATAGATGCTGTTAGAGCTTTTAAGTATGCGAAGCACCGCGCGAGAAGCATATCGTATATCATTGAGGAGTTTTATTTAATACATAATATGTGCTCTGATTGGGTAGCTTCTCAGCCATCCGTCAATAGCGTCCCTTGTATGAAATCAACTGGGCAAACCAACTGAGGAAGAATGTACCATAAATTAAAAGACCCATTGTCCGCAGAAATCCGTGAACCAGCAAAAAATCCGTAATATATATTTACATATGCTTACATATAAAATCCGTGATGGAGTGAAGCCGTGAAAGTCGAATTGCGATATAGCGAGGGATCACTGTAGTCCAATAAGAAGACACAATTATTTCATCTTTGGATTTAAAGGTCCCCAGTTATGTTATTGTATCTTTCCTAGAATAGCCAGGATAGATAGGGAGAAGAGAATATAGGAGGTTCGGTAGCTGTTTATAATCTATACTAATAAAAGGCAAAGCCCTCACTCACTCACTCATTCACTCACTCACTCACTCACTCACTCACTCACTCACTCACTCATCACTAATTCTCCAACTTCCCGTGTAGGTAGAAGGCTGAAATTTGGTAGGCTCATTCCTTACAGCTTACTTACAAAAGCTGGGCAGGTTTCATTTCGAAATTCTATGCCTAATGGTCATAACTGGAAGGTATTTTTCTCCATTAACTGTAATGGAGTTGAGCTGCACTGACGTTGGTGGGCGGAGTTTCGTGTGACATCATCACGCCTCCCACGTAATCACGTTAACTGACTGTCAACGCAGTGCGTAGAAAACCAGGAAGACCTCCAAAAAGCGCTTAAGAAAACATGCATTATATAATTGAGAAGGCAGCGAAACAATAAGAAGCGAGCGAGTGACATATAATACCATATTCATGAGTGCCCCTACCTCGGAAAGAAAGCACGGTGTAAACCTAAACTTTAAATTAAGTTCATAGACAGGCTACCGCTGGCGTTTCACATGCCCACAGGTAATGCGGGATACAAGTTTAATGAGAGGGCGAGGGATATAAGCGAGAGTTTTGATCACTTTGTAACTAAGTTAAAATTGTAGGTGAAGGGGTGTGCTTATGCAAATTCCGAGAGACTGTGTTTGTGGGGGATTGACAGTTAAGGCGGGTGGGGGAGTCACGTCATCATCTCCCCGTCCATTCATCCCATTTCACTCTAAGCTGAGCTCTGCAGCTAACGCCGTCTTCCGAAGCATCTTCGTCAGACTGCCACCAAATACTCACAGAAAAATCCACAAGTTAATACACACGCTCTCTCTAGAGTTTCTCCACACTGAATCCTCCAGGCACTACTTACAAAAGGTTACATTGACAATCGTGTTATGTTATTTTTAAAATCTTTCCTTTTCTTAGCACAAGCACAGCTGAGAAGCTTTGATGCATGTGCTCCATAACGCGTTAAAAAATAATGCATTTAATCACACTTGCATTACAAGCAAAGGGGAGCTTTTGTCAATGCATGATTTCCTGGTACACCGATTACACTGATCAGCATCCCGATTCATTTTACCCTCGCACCACCTTAGTTTGAGAAGAAGTATGAAAAAATATGAGGTTAACACAGAAAAACAGATCACCAATTCAAGCTTTATGAATAATCGGTTCGCCATCAATAATTGTTTTGGTAAAGCCATCCTCCTTCCATTTTATAATTTTTCCGCCATTAGCCATGATTAAATGAACGGTAAATAAAGTAAGAGCAAAGCGAGCGTGACTTATTTAGGCAGGCATATATATGACAGCAACACTCATGACAATGTCAAATCATGTTACGTTATTATTAAAATGTTTCCTTTTCTTTTTCATTACTTCTTTAACACACTATTTCTCCGCTCGGCGGGTATTTTGCTATATATATAATATATGAATGACCTCCAAAGAGCGCTGAGACTTTTGATATCATGAACGTGTGTACAAAAGGGGTCTCCTGCCCAGCAAAAGTCGAGCAATTTTGTGAAGATGGGGCCGTAAATAAGAAAGTTCAACATGGCAGACGTTGTTGACCGTTATGACCGTTACGCGTAGAATTTCGAAATGAAACCTGCTTAATTGTTGTAAGTAAGCTGTAAGGAATGAGCCTGCCAAATTTCAGCCTTCTACCTACACGGGAAGTTGGAGAATTAGTGACGTTGGAAAGTTCAATATGGTGGCCGACAGTGGTGTCATACCAACGAAATAAGTACGGACATCGGTTTCCGTTAAAAGTTCAATATGGCGGCCGACAGTGGCATCATACCACCGAAATAAGTACAAAATTTCAGCCTTCTACCTACACAGGAAGTTGGAGAATTAGTGACGTTGGAAAGTTCAATATGGCGGCTGACAGTGGTGTCATACCACCGAAATAAGTATGTACATTGGTTTCGGTTAGCGGAGGGAAGCCACCTACCAAATTTCGTGAAGATGGGGCCATGAATAAGAAAATTCAATATGGCGGGCGTTGTTGACCGTTATGACCGTTACGCGTCGAATTTCGAAATGAAACCTGCTTAACTTTTGTAAGTAAGATGTAAGGAATGGGCCTGCCAAATTTCAGCCTTCTACCTACATGGGAAGTTGGAGAATTAGTGACATTTGGAAAATTCAATATGGCGGCTGACAGTGGCATCATATCACAGAAATAAGTACGTACATCGGTTTTGGTTAGCGCAGGGAAGCCACCTACCAAATTTCGTGAAGATGGGGTCAGCCTTCTACCTACACGGGAAGTTTGAAAATTGGTGACGTTGGAAAATTCAATATGGTGGCCGACAGTGGCGTCATACCATCGAAATAAGTAAGTACATCGGTTTCGGTTAGCGCAGGGAAGCCGCCTACCAAATTTCGTAAAGATGGGGCCATAAATAAGAAAGTTCAACATGGCGGATGTTGTCGACTGTTATCGACTGTTATGACCGTTACGTGTAGAATTTCGAAATGAAACCTGCTTAACTTTTGTAAGTAAGCTGTAAGGAATAAGCCTGCCAAATTTCAGCTTTCTACCTACATGGGAAGTTGGAGAATTAGTGATGAGTGAGTGAGTGAGGGCTTTGCCTTTTATTATTATATATATATATATATATATATATACTGCAAAAAAGCGTCCTCTGACTTTCAACTGTTTTTACTTTCAGTAAACTTAATGTGTAAATATTTGTATGAACACTACAAGAGTCAACACCATAAGACATAAACTTAAAATGTTTCACAATGTGTCCCTGAATGAAGGGAGGCTCAAAATCAGTAGTACCAGTCAGTATCTGGTGTGGCCACCAGCTGCTTGAAGTACTGCAGTGCATCTCCTCCTCATGGACTGGACCAGATTTGTCAGTTCTTGCTGTGAGATGTTACCCCACTCTTCCACCAAGGCACCTGCAAGTTCCTGGACATTTCTGGGGGGAATGGCCCTAGCCCTCACCCTGCGATCCAACAGGTCCCAGACGTGCTCAATTCCTTCGACATAAACACGAATCCGTCCATCACCCTGGTGAGACAAAACCGTGACTCATCAGTGAAGAGCACTTTTGCCACTCCTGTCTGGTCCAGCGAAGGTGGGTTTGTGCCCATAGGCGGCGTTGTTGCTGGTGATGTCTGGTAAGGACCTGCCTTACAACAGGCCTACAAGCCCTCAGTCCAGCCTCTCTCAGCCTATTGCGGACAGTCTGAGCACTGATGGAGGGATTGTGTGTTCCTGGTGTGACTCGGGCAGTTGTTGTGGCCATCCTGTACCTGTCACGCAGGTGTGATATTGGATGTACCGATCCTGTGCAGGTGTTGTTACACATGGTCTTCCACTGCGAGGATGATCAGCTGTCCTTCCTGTCTCCCTGTAGCGTTGTCTTAGGCGTCTCACAGTGCGGACATGGCAATTTATTGCCCTAGCCACATCAGCAGTCCTCATGCCTCCCTGCAGCATGCCTAATGCACGTTCACGCAGATGAGCAGGGACCCTGGGCATCTTTCTTTGGGTGTTTTTCACAGTCGGTAGACAAGTCTCTTTAGTGTCCTGTGTTTTAGAACTGTGACCTTAAATGCCTACTTTCTGTAAGCTGTTAAGGTCTTAACGACCATTCCACAGGTGCATGTTAATTAATTGATTATGGTTAATTGAACATGCATGGAAAACATTGTCTAAACCCTTTACAATGAAGATCTGTAAAGTTATTTGGATTTTTAAAACATTATTGTTGAAATACACAGTCCTGAAAAAGAGACGTTTCTTTTTTTGCTGAGTGTGTGTGTATATATATATATATATATATATATATATAGGCAAAGCTCTCGCTGACTGACTCACTGACTCATCACTAATTCTCCAACTTCCCGTGTAGGTAGAAGGCTGAAATTTGGCAGGCTCATTCCTTACAGCTTACTTACAAAATTTGGTCAGGTTTCTTTTCGAAATTCTACGCATAATGGTCATAAATGGAAGCTATTTTTCTCCATATAATGTAATGGACTTGAGCTCAATGGCGTGGGGGGCGGAGTTTCGTGTGACATCATCTCAGCCTCCCACGTAATCACGTGAACTGACTGTCAACGCATTACGTAGAAAACCAGGAAGAAAAAGCGCTGAAGAAAACATGCATTATTCAATTGATAAGGCAGCGAAACAATAAGAAGCGAGCGAGTGACACATACTGTACAAGCATATTCATGCCTGCAGCTACTTCAGAAACAAAGCATGGTGTAAAACTAAAATTTAAATTAAGTTCATAGACAGGCTGCCGCTGGCGTTTGTCATGCCCACGGCTAATGCGGGATACAAGTTTAATGAGAGGATGCAGGGTATAAACGACAGTTTTGATCACTTTCTAAGTTCAAATTGCTGGTCAAAGGCTGTGCATATGCAAATTCCGAGAGACGGTGTTTGTGGGGGGATTGACAGTTAAGGCGGGTGGAGGAGTGACGTCATCCTCTCCCCTCCCATTCACCTCATTTCGCTCTGAGCTGTACTCATGCTACGCCGTCTTCCGAAGCAACTTCGTCACACTGCCACCAAATACTCACAGAAAAATCCACAAATGAATACACACACTGTCTCTAGAGTTTATCCACACTGAATCCTCCAGGCACTACTTACAAAAGGTTACATTGACAATCGTGTTATGTTATTTTTAAAATGTTTCCTTTTCTTCTCATTTTACCCTCGCACCCCCTTGGTTTGAGAAGAAGTATGAAAAAATATGAGGTTAACACAGAAAAACAGATCACCAGTTCAAGCTTTATGAATAATCGATTCGCCATCAATAATTGTTTTGGTAAGGCCATACTCGGTGCAATCCTCCTTCCATTTTATAATTTTTCCGTAACTAGCCATGATTAAATGAACGGTAAAAAAGTAAGAGCGAAGCGAGGGTGACTTATTCAGGCAGGCATATATATGACAGCAACACTCATGACAATGTCAATCATGTTACGTTATTATTAAAATGTTTCCTTTTCTTTTTCATTACTTCTTTAACACACTACTTCTCTGCTGTGAAGCGCGGGTATTTTGCTAGTTATTGTTATACTTGTATTCTTGAGCAAATAAATGACAAACAGAAATGCAATATGAATAGCCACTCAGCGGCTTTACGAAGGGAATTGACATAATTTGTGAGTTTTTAGTCTAGATTTTAAACCCTGGATTGAAGGGCCATGTCTTACAGGTGCAGTCAGGTCATTTCATAGCTCTGGCGAAAGCTTGACCTCACACTGTTATTTTATTCATTCTTAAAATCTTTACAAGACCACCATCTTGAGATCGTATTTCATTCGCCAGTTTGTATGTAGTTATAAGCTGAGATAAATAAGCAAGGCCTAGGATTTTTAAAGCTTTATATATAAGAAGAAACATTTTGAAATTGGCTCTTAATTAACCTAGATGCTGGCTCGTATTGCCCATCGGGAGAGGTGGGACTTTGCTTGCTGGGCTCCTGGCATTTGTTGTTGTCGTCAGTGCCGGCGCTAGGTTATTTTGCTTACTATCTTATTAGTGCGCCAGCTGACTGTTCAGTAGCTAACCTGTGCAGCTAGGTTTTTCCTCCCTTATGATCTGCGCTGTAGACAAATGCCTAATTCGACTTAATGGTGGTGCTGGTCCTGGTTGTTGTATATGATAAGAAACAATAATACAAAACTTCTATGTAAAAGAAATAGTTAATTAAGCTGAGACAGTTTGAGTCAGTTTTATAATGAAACATATATTTATGTAATGTACTGTAGATGACCCCACAAAATTCTTTTTCTCTTTTCTGTACCCAGCTTTGTAAGACTAACCTATCTACATCATCAAAAAAGTCTGTGTTTTCAAATTTGAGATTACTTTGCTTCTAAGAAGGGAAGTAACAAATACATCAGAAAAAGAAAACATAAAAAGTAGTTATCATCCATTTACTTGTTTAATGTACATACTGACAAAATAAATTAAGGACACTATAGGAGAAATTCCATTTGGTCTGATAGAAAGGTTTAGGTGAGTGTCATCTGGATACAAGTGAGCGAGAATATGTTTTATAACAATCTCTCCAAGAGGTAGCTTGTAAAATGAAACAAGTGAAAATCTAGTTACTGAGCCCTCTGGGCACTATATCTATCTTCAAAACATAAGGACGGAGCACAATCATCATATTTCTGTACATACTCAAATCAAATTGATAAACATGAATTAAACCATGCAAGGATAGTAGTGCCTGAGCACCCAAGGAAATATTAATGCCTATTTAACAGAATACAGTGGTAAAAGGTGCATTTGAAATAGGTCTATAATTTGTAATTGAGCAAATATTTTTAAACCGAAGTTTGATGCCCGACACTTTTATTTGTTTAGGAACTGTACCAATCAATAAAAATCTACTGATTACGTTAAGAATGGGTACTGATGGGCAAGTTACTGAGTTATTCACAAGCTTTGTTTTTCAGACAGGTAGTAGGTTTCAGTTTACAAATTAAATTATGATTTCTTGCTCTGTTATTAAGTCAAAATTACTACAGTAGTGGCGTGTGCAAGGAGAGATAGGGTTTGATACAACAATTTTTAGTTTTCAAGATGACTTTGAAATCTGGGATCTTATTGTATTAATTTTATCATTAAAGATGTGTAGACACATTCATAGAATGTGTATGTCTAATGTTCATAAGACATTTACACAACAGTTCAAATTAGCAACTGTTCTAAACAGTGCAAGACGCTATCCAGTGACCTGAGACCAAGACTGGACTACTTTGGTACTGTGTCACTTCAGAGAATCCTTGGGTACCGTTGGTCTGACTTTATGTCGAATGAGCAGTTGCTCATGGAGTCCCAAATGAGGCACATTACCTGCATTGTGAGGGAGAGTCAGTTACGGCACTATGGCCATGTGGCACGATTCCTCGCGGGTGATCCAGCTCATAAGAGTCTCATTGATGGGGACCCGAGTGGCTGGACCAGGCCAAGGGGTCGCCCAAGTAACATCTGGTTGCAGCAGATAGAGGGTCATTTCCGGAGGGTGGGACTGGAACGCGTGTCTGCCTGGGGGGTTGCAAACCAGGATCCTGAGTTGTTTCATAGAGTACCAGTGCATGCTTCCCAATTTGACTTGACTTGACTAAACTGTACACAAAAATTATTTCTGTGTTCATGTGTTTACTATTCAGAGCTGGTCAACTTTTTTCAACAGTATCATTTAACACTGCCTGTTGACACTCTTTGGTTCTCTATGAGTTGGCCTGGCAGTTTTGCTAGCTTATTTTTGTAGTGAGAAGTCAAGCAAAATTACACCTTTTATTGGCTAATTAAAAAGATTACAATATGCAATCTTTTGAGGCAACTTAGGCCCCTTCTTGCCTCGAAAGCTTGCATATTGTAATCTTTTTAGTTAGCCAATAAAAGGTGTAATTTTGCTTGACTTCTCACTACATCCATAATGGCTAATACGGTACGACACCCTAGTACTATAGCTTACTTCAATCATATAAGATCCCTTCCAATTTATGATAAAAACTGCCTCTTCTAAAAAACTCAGGGCTTTTCCCAGAAATCATGCTAGTGTTTAGCAAATGCTATGACTTTATTTGTACACCAGAATTACGCCTCTTTGAATATGCAAATCAATATAAATAGCCCTTAAGCTCAGCCTCATATGATAAGACAGTGGGAAAAGCATGGGGGAAATTAGAAGAATTTCAGTGAATGCCAAGTGGAGGCAAGGAAAAACGTACTATTTGTTGGTTTAAACAGTGATATAATCAACAAAAGGAAGTTGATCAAGTGACAGAGAGTTGGAGAAACTCGAAAGCTCAAGTTCACAAAGTCGCACAGTGCCCGAAATAAAAAAGAAGTTGTCAGATGTCAAAGTCACCGTGAATAGGTGAGTCGTAGCCCACAGTCTGAATGTCATATGAAAACTTATTACCGAAAAAAATAGGCACACAGTGGGAAAAAAGCACAAAATGTCAACTTTAATCTCAAAATTTCCACTTTAATCACGTAGTTTATTTGGTTATTAAAGTAGAACATCATAAACTTCATCTTAAAATCGTTAAATTTACTAGATTCTCAAATCCCATCGTAACTAAAGTAACACGTTAAATGCTTTGTTTTGTATTTGATCTTCTATGTGCTCTATGTGTGTGAATCACTACATGCTTCTGGGCTTTCTCTTCCTCCTACAGGACACAGAATCCATTACATTCATGATTTTACAGCTCTCTGAATAACTAAAATACTGAGATGTATATGTGATATCATTTTCATGATAATAGGAGTTAAAGCATGTTATTAAACATGGGAACACGGTGACACAGTGATTGTTCATGTCCCACGCAAGATGCCTGCTGCGTCATGCGCGACCTTCAATGAAATACTTTATTGTAACAGTACTGTGTCTTTCAAACGTACCAACCTCTAATTCCTGTCCTTACTTTTCTTTGTCCAAATACCCAATTGGGATGAAACTGTTTCTGAAGCGTGAGGTCTGTACATCGAGTCCCCACTCATATACAGTGATATAAATATTCTGAGTGGTGCAGTAAGAGTAATATGGAAAAAGATGATCCGCTGTGATAACTTCTACTGGGAGCAGCTGAAAGAAGAAGAAGAAGAAGAAGGTGCAGTGAGAGTAACAATGCTAAAGCAGCTATTGTATTTAGAATAGTTTGACCATTCCGTGGACCATTATATTGTTACTGGTTAATTACAATCAGATGCATTAAACTAATAAACCATATGCAGTTAACTTTTGTGTATTTATAAAGCAGCGTCAGAGATGTGGATCTAAAAAAGAAAGGGAAACCAAACAGGAACAATAGCAATGCTTTGACACTAGGTGCCGCCAGTCTGCAAAACCGAGCAGAGAACTTGCGTACGCCAGGGTATGAGGTACCGTGGAAATGTGCGTGGCTTTACACCAAGTTTAGCTTTTTACATCATGATTTGAGCGTTGAAATGTTCGTACGCAACATTTCTGTGTGTACGCAGCATTTATACATGAGCCCCCAGGTCTCCAACCAGCAGTGAAAGGAATGCAATCTGCTATGTCAATTAAGTTCTGATATTTTGGTTTAGTTTTTGTGAGGAAAGTTATAATGTTCGTCTTTAATAATTAAAACTGTAAAATGATATTGTCAGTGCTGAAATGCATCAATTAGGTAGACAATTCATTGCTAGATAGGGAGTCCAATCTGGCCGTAATTTTGAAAATCTTGGCATTAGCGGGATTTAAATAACTTGTAATTCTTAAATTGCACAGAATCTTATTATTCTCAGGCTCACCAGTTTATTACTTTATTTGTAAAATATTTCAAGATATGTATATGTGTACTTCATATATTACATACATACTGTAAATGTCCATGTATATATTATATTGCATGATGTTTATGCATTTTATTAGTTGATGCCTTATGTTTGTATTTAATGTTATAAGTTACTTTTGAAAACACGTTCTGTGTTTTGAGTTAGTAAACTTTATATAAAAGTATCCATTCTGAACCTTTTACAAGATGCCATGAGTTGTTAACAGTGGCTGACTTCATACCCTGCTGATCAGAACAAAACTTTTATGGCCAGATCTGGTTTGGATTTTGATAACACAATGCAAATGCATATTTAATTATTAATGTGTTGAGCTGAAAATTCATGCAAATCATTCCAGAATTAAAATCCAGTTTTCTGGAACTGCATCACTAGGTTACAATGCCACAAAGAAACAGTAATAAAAAATGTAGGCATCAGAGACAATGAAATGAGACAGAAACATAGTCTAAAAATATTGTATAGTGATAGGTTAGAAACTACAAGAACATATTAATCTAGCTGCCAAAGCCCTAAATCCTAACCAGAAATTGAATTAAAACATAAATATTATAAAAATTAGATTTCCTGTAAAATCTAAGCTTTAAAACACTCACAAAGTTTTTGCACACTATCCATACATTTTGATGCCAATGCTAGCATTCTGCCATCTATATATAGTGAAAAGTCAAGCAAAGTGATACCTTTTGTTGGCTAACTAAAAAGATTACAATATGCAAGCTTTCGAGGCAACTCAGGCTCCTTCTTCAAGTAAGATGTGCCTGAAGAAGGGACCTGAGTTGCCTCAAAAGCTTGCATATTGTAATCTTTTTAGTTAGCCAATAAAAGTTGTCATTTTGCTTGACTTTTCACAACATTCATAATGGCTAACACAGTACAATACCCTAGTATTACTGCCATCTATTATATAAAAAATAGAATGTCTTTCTGTCTGTCTATATGTTCCCATTAGAATCCTAAACCAGTCTGGACCAAATTTTGCATGGTTGCTCTCTTGAACCAAATAGACAAGGCAGACTGCTTTAAAACCCACAATTTTTACCCTGGGGGTCCCAGTGGGTTTTTTGTACCTGTAGGCTACAGTTTGCACACCAATGCCACCTGCCATCTTAGAGCAAGTGAAACATTCGATTACACTTAAATCAGACTAGCAGGCAAAAAGAACAGAAGTTAACATTTCATAGTGCATGCAACTTCTATATACTGTAATTTAAAAAGGAGCATTGTGCATTTTGCAGGGGTTGTTGGATGAGGCTTCAAGAGTGGAAGTGTAGCACAGCACAAAGGAGAATCAAAAGGTTGTTTTTTAACTCCAGCTCCTGCTGTCTGCCTTGCACTAAGAGGACGAGTCAGACATAACAATGGTCGTGGCTGCAACCCTGAAGAGAGTTAGCATTATTCTGGAATCCAACAGGACCAGGAAAGAACAAGCTCTTTGAAACACCACATGCTGCTTCTACTGTATATGTGGTAATATAAAAAGAAGTATCTTGTGCTTTTGCAGGAGGGGCACAGGGTGATACGTGATCGAGAGTGGAAGCGCCACATAACACAGAGGAAAATCAAAGTTGTTGTTATTTAATTTCTGCTTTGTCTGCTTTCCTTCATAATTAAAGTACTACAAATTGTCCACAATGAACTAAGAGGATGAATCAGACATGACACTGTTTATGCTTACAACTCAGCAAGGAGTTACGGTAGTGGTTCTCAACCTGTGGGGCGGGCCCCCCTAGGGGGGCGCGAAGATGTGAAAAAAAGAAAACAAGAATCAAAAATATGAAAAAAACATCTGTTGAAACCAAAACAAATTAGCTTAAACTACATTCTGATAATAAAACAATAAATATAGAGTTAGATAAATGTCGATAAAAGTTAAGTAGGTATAATAACATATGCATCTACATTTCAAAAAAATGTTAGGAGGGAGTGTGATTAAAACTGTTATGAAAACTCGGGTCGCAAATACTTAAAGGTTGAGAAATGCTGAGTTACGGCAATTCTGGAATCCAAATTTTTGGCTCATGAGAGCAGAGACATTGATTTCATCGGAGCAATGTTTCAGCCGTGGCATGGCCAAATGGAGATGCAGCTAGATGGATGAGGTCTCCAGGACTCTAAAAATATCCAAACCTAATTATGTCATATCATCTACTGTTAAACCGTAATTCTAAAATTTTTATTATGCTGTCTTAAGGAATTGTTCTGTTGTGTATATTGTATTGTATTGACCCCCTACTTTTGACACCTACTGCACGCCAACCTACCTGGAAAGGGTCTCTCTTTGAACTGCCTTTCCCGAGGTTTCTTCCATTTTTCCCTACAAGGTTTTATTGGGAGTTTTTCCTTGTCTTCTCAGAGAGTCAAGGCTGGGGGGCTGTCAAAAGGCAGGGCCTGTTAAAGCCCATTGCGGCACTTCCTGTGTGATTTTGGGCTATACAAAAATAAACTGTATTGTATTGTATTGTATTGATAGAGAGGCAGTGAGGATAATGGTGGGAAAGCTAGCAATAACCACTGTGGCAGAAATTTAATATCTTATTAAAGAGAAACATCCTGTAACACGACAATTCAGTAATCAGGCAGGAGAAAAGCGGTTCATTGTATCTTTTAATTACTCCTCAGCAAAATGCCTTGGAGGGATCATTCTTCAAAAGCAGTTTGTTACAGCATGGTCAGAGAAAACAAAGAGTAGAGGTTCATTTCATAAGCTATTGAATTTACATACAGTGTCAATCAATACATACATTTTACTCTGGTTCATTGGTTTACACCAAAATAATTTATATAAAATAAAAGTCTGTTATATTATATTTTGGCTCTTTTTATACCTTTTGAGTTGTACCACTACCCTTGAAATTTCTGTGCATATAACAACTGTCCATTCTCATTTATAGGACATCTGCTTAGTCATCCTTCAGTTCATTTTGTATATTACATCAACTTTTCTTCTGGAACATTATTTACTTGACCATCTCAGTATTTTTCCTAAACCAATTCTTATATTTCAGTGTACATTTTGTTGTTCACTTGACCTTTATTTGGTTTTCTGGTATGCCTGAACAGGTTTCTGACATTTATTAAGCCTTTATACTATTTATTTAAGATGAATGCTATGTTACCCTAAAATTATTCTTCCACACTACAGGGTCACTATTTAATAAACACAATACTTTCCTTCTTTTGCGTAACTGATTCTACAAATATACCCTGATAATGCAAGGTAGCAATGCTAGTCTTAAATACTAATACCACAGTGGTATCACACGCCCCCTCTTCTGTTCACCACATGATAGAAGCAGGGGACTGTAACCATTCTTGGACACTTTTAGCTGTGTGTTTTAGGTCATTATCCTGTTGGAGGATCCATGAATTATGGCTGAGACAAAGCTTTCTGACACTGAGCAGTATATTTCACTGCAGAATATCTTGATAGTCTTGAGATTACAATGTTCCCTGCGCAGACTCAAAGCACCCCATGCCAGAAGCAGCAAAGCAGCCCCAGAACATAACCAAGCCCCCTCCATGTTTCATAGTGAGCATTGTATTGTTTTCTTTGAAAGGTTCATTTTTTATCTGTGGACATGAAGCTGATGTGACTTGCTAAAAAGCCCTTGATTTGTCTCATCTGTCCAAAGGATATTCTCCCAGAAGCATAGTGGCTTGTCAATATGCATTTTTGTGTTTTTCTTTCAAAACTGGAGTCCTCCAGGGACTCTTCGATTGAACCCACTGTCACTCAAAAAGTGACAGATGGTGCGATCAGACACTGATGGAGCTTGAACTTGGCATTCAACTTGTACCTCTTTGGAAGTTTTCCTTGAATTTTTGTCTGCCATTTTCACTATGTTTCTGCCCATTCAGGGGTCATTTGCCTCTTTTGGCTGTATCCAGGGAGGTTGGCTGCAGTCCCATGGACCTTAAACTTCTTAATTGCTGACTGTTAACTGCTGATGGCACCTAGGATGGCAGCCACGGTATTTTGATGCACTGTCTTTGTCTGTCTTTTTGTGTTAAATTTGTTGTCACCATGCAAAGTCATATAACATACATGGGAAAAGCATCTGAATATCAGTTGCAGTGTGTCACCTGATGTTACTCAAGATACTATAACTACAACTGCGGATCTTACAAGTTTGTAGATCATAGGTGCTCATGCAGCTAAACAGGTAGCCCGTTGGTGGAGGACCAAAAGCAGGAGAGCTGGCATCCTGGTTCAGTTCAATAAGCGAGGACTACAACGACCACTGCCTGGAATATGTCTATCTAATGTGCTGTTAATATTTACTAAAACTGGCTTTTCTTCTGCTCTGTGCTTTACTAAAACCTTGCTGAATGACTCTGTTTCCACCTGTGTTTTGAACTTGCCTGACTTCACACTTTTCTGAGCAGACTGTGTTACCAAACTTTGCAACAAAGCAAAGGGTGGAGGAGTTTGTTTCTACATTAATCAGGGTTGGTGTAATGAAATGACAGTTCTTTATAAATCACGCTCTCCTGATCTGGATTTGCTTATTATAAACTGTAGGCCATTTTATTTACTGTGCAAGCTGTTCTTAGTGATTCTGGCCGGTGTTTACATTTCCCCTCGCTCTAATGCTCACAAAATGCAATGGCAAGTCACTGATGTAACCATTGAGATTGAAGAAGACAACCCACACTCACAAATGATTATTTTGGGTAATTTTAACCATGCCAATTTTATTCAGGCCCTTCCAAAATATCAACAGCTAATAAAATGCCCTACCAGAGATGAAAATATTCTAGATCACTGCTGTGCAGCTTTTAAGGGTGCTTATCATGACTTCTCCAGTGCACTTGATGGCAAATTTCTGGCCTTTCTATGATTCGCCTTATTCCTGCTTACAAACAAAAGTTGAAAACTGTAACGTCAGTGAAAATAACAATTAAAAAGTTGACCAGCAAGGCAATAGAGGAGCTTCAGGACTGCTTCACCCGTACAGACTGGAGTGCCTTCAAAACTGCCATCTCCAATATACACAAATACACAGATGCTGGAACATCATATATTAGTTTTTGTAAAGATGTTTACATTCCAACAGAAGTAACTGTGAAGTTTAGTAATGATAAACCTAGATTCACCCCAGAGCTCAGATGACTGTGCCAGGACAAAGAGTGTGCCTTCAGATCTGGCAATCAGGAGGAACACAGGAAAGTGAGGTGCAAAAAAAAAAGTACTCAAAGAACAATTGTTTGCAAATAACAGTGCATCAGTCTGTAGAGGCCTTGAACAGGTCACTAACTACAAGAAACAAACATCAGACAGTTCTGCTGATCAGTTAAATCAGTTTTATGGCCACTTTGAAAGACAATGGCATATAAATCTACTTGGTAGTCTTAGTGTTACTCCTCCTCTTCTCATATTCCCCCTCCTGTCATCACTGCAAAAAACATCTTTAGCTTATTCAAAATGTAAAATATTAAAAAAGCTGTGGGCCTGGACATTATTTCCCCTTCCACACTAGGCACCCTGCAGACCAACTGCCTACAGTGTTTACAGACATTTTCAGCTAATCTATGGATCTTTGCATCTGTTACTTCAAGACCTCCACCATCATTCCAGTAGCAAAAAAAATGAAAGGTCACAGGTTTGAATGACTACAGACCAGTAGCTTTAACCTACAGTATGTGGCTATGAAGACCTTTGAACTTATTATACTGAATTACCTTCCTTGGCTCATTTCAGTGTGCATACAGAGCCAACAGGTCTGTAGCTGATGCAGTGAATTTAGGCCTGAGCTTTGTTTACCACCACTTTGATAAGCAAGGGACATATTTGAGGATCTTGTTTGTGGACTTCAGCTCTGCTTTCAATACAGTTACAGTATTCCAGAGCTCCTAGATTAGTAACTCACCCAGTTCAACCTGCCCAGTTCAATCTGCCATTGCATCACACAAATTCTCAAACACATGTCTCACACGTTAACCCTTAGTACTGGTACACCACAGGGATGTGTCCTTTCCCCACACTCTTCTCATTTTATGCAAATGACTGTATCTCTGGCGATTCGTCTGCCAATCTCCTTAAAGTTGCAGATCACATAACACTAATAGGCCTAATTTCAAACAATGATGAGTCCTATGAAAAAGAGACCAAAGAAACAGATTAAGGGTTGTGGAACCGTACCCATAAACTGTAGGTGAACCAGAATATTCACTTCTTTTTGTACAGAGTGTAAGAATTAACATGTACATTCGGCAATCATATTGGAAAGGCGACTGTTTTTTATGGAGGATGAACCGGAAATTGGTGTAGAGGTGAGATGACGTGGTCAGGATGGAATGGAGATGATGTTATCAAAGGGCGACCGAGTTGAAGTCATCACGTGGGGATGACTGGAATGTGGAAGGTCTTCCTTGTTCGTGCTCGTTTTTTAGCGGAGACTTCGCGAATCAGGATTTGTCTGTTCTTTGGTGTTTCTGATGAAAAAAGGAGAGAAGCGTTAATACGCCGTCTTATGTCCCTGTCTGGTGAGTTTTTGTGCTCCAGTGGTCCTTTTGGCTGTCCCCTAATCGCACGTGTGTGACAGTCCATATACAGACAAGAGGTAGAAAATCTGACATTGTGATGCAGCCATAATAAATTGGTCCTTAACATTCAAAAAACTGAGATGATCACAGATTTCAGGAAAAGTCATCTGCTCACCTATCTCTTGCTATAAATGGCTCAGCCACTGGGATGACAGAATCATTTATGTTTCTAGGCACTATGGCGTCACAAAACCTTAAGTGGGACAATAACAGCACTTGTATTATTAAGAAAGCCCATAAGAGAATGTTCTTTGTTGCATCAGTTGAGGAAATCCACTCTCCCACAGGCAATGTTGTTTCAATTTGACATAGCAATCACAGAGTCCATTCTGACCTCATTTATAACTGTCTGGCTTGGTGCTGACTCAGTTCAGGCTGAGGCCAATCAGTAGCACATCATTAGAGCCTGTGAAAGGATTATAGGCTGTAACTTAACACACATTTAAGTCTTGCATGAGTCCAGGATAAGGAAGAAGGCCACAAAGATAATATCTGACCCGATTCATCTGGGGCATCAACTGTTCCAAAGATTTCCCTCCGACAAACATTTTCATTTGTCACCTAAACTGTTTTTTTCCATGTGCAGCTATTCTTACTAATCAGGTCTGAGCTTCTACATGGTATCTATGTATACCTGCACATTGGACTGCCTGGACATTTTAATCCTACTATCTCTCTATTTTTTGTATTGCCCTTTGTAAAAGGTGCTATATAGCGCCCGACCCAGCACAGATTCACGTAGAGGCACGTGTAAAACAAATAGGGTTTTTATTTTTCTCTTTAGCCGTGGGGCACGTTCTTCCCCGTGTCCCACGGGCTCAACACAGTCCCAAAAGCACAAAACACAAACTCCCAACAACTCTTGCTGCCACCACCACTCCTCCCAGGCAACCTCGTCCTCTTCCTCCCGATTCTGGCCAAGAATAAAGGGAGCTTGGCCCGCTTTATAGCCCACCCGGAAGTGCTCCAGGTGCCTGACCAGCTGGTCTTAATTGCACCTCCGGATAGGGCTGGTAAATCGTCCCTTGTGGCAGCTGGCTCTCCGCAGCCCCCCCTAGCGGCCACCCCATCTCCCAACCAGGCTGTGGTGGACTCCATGTCCCATGGAGCCACGGGGAGACTGAAGAAGGACCCACGGCCAGGGAGACTGCCCCAGGCGCCCCGGGAAGGTATTGCACTGTCCATGGTGGCTTCCCCGGGACGTATGCAGCAAAGGTGTCCTGACCGGGCATGGGACCCGGCTGTCCATCACACCTTGTATGCTGCATATTTTATAATTTTATATTTTATTTTCTTATTTTTAGCTTTTGTTTTCTGTGTTGTCCTTGTATGTTGCACCAGTACTATCAAGACAAATTCCTAGTACACATTAGTGTACCTGGCCAAGAAAGTGAATTCTGATTAATAATATTTGCAATTGTTGTCACAGGAACATCAAGCTGCTTGGAGGTGGTCTTATAGCCTTTGCATTTAAACTATAATTTTCTTTCTGATCTCTTCTCACAACACTCTTCCTTGTCTGATCCATGCTCAGTATGGGATACACAATGATATCAAACGACAGAGTGACTGCTTTTTTCCATTTAAATAGGCTGAATGACTGTTTGCACAATTGATGGCATGGTGATACCAATGAAAGAAAACAGCTAGTATGACAAATCACTCACATCCAATTATTTATGATGTTTTGTTGGGGTAACAATAAATGTTTCCAGGCCATTTTAGAATGTCTTTGAAGAAAAAAACAATACTTGCTCTCCTTTCACACTTGCTTTGCTTTACTTAATGACATAGCAAAGGAATGCAGGTATATGTGGGACAACCACTTTTTATTTAATTTCTTTACAGGAGGCATACTGCACTTTTTCAATGAGCTGTAAAGGGACCAACAAATTTGTCCATATCTGTACGCATGAGTAATATTGAACCATAAATGATGGTGGTAATCAATCAATGACTTCGACTTGAAACTGTAAATGCAAAATTAATAAATTGTTTGACTACAACAACTTTTAAAAAATCCGTGGGTTGACACAGGGCAGTTTGGGTGCGCAGTCACTGTCATCCATGCCTTCTTGCAGCAGATTGTTGGAAGGTGGAATGTTGATACTCTGAACTAACACCACCTACATTTTGTTTTCTGGAGAACAAACTGGCCTTCCTCTTCCTAGCAATATACATTTCTGCAGGAAAACCTAATGTTGGATTTTTCAATTTACTACATATTGAGATCCATAATGAATTGATTTCTAAAAACTCATTAAAGAAATCCTTCCTAGGTTCATTTTCAGTAAAGATTTGTTGATATTTGCACTTCACATTTTCTGCATGCAGTTGTGATCTTATGTGATAGAAACTTATGGGTTTTTTTTATATGCCTACAAAATTGTTTTCTCAGATATGTTTGGACACATTAGCTTTATAAAATGCTAGGAATATCCACAAATAAAATGCAGCTTCTTGTTTGTGCATCATTATACAGTTGTTAAATTGATGATTTTGTTTTATGTGTTAGAACCGAAGGGACAGTTTTTTTGTGTTCTGTTCTGTTTAGGGACCCACTTCCTTTAACAGGGTGGTATGGAGGTAATCCTGTATCCTGTCCTGTTCTGCCTGGGTCTATTTTTATGTTTAACGCTTTCACACTGTGCCTATACTAATGTATGATTTAGCATTGCATAATTATTTACACTTTCAAAGTGAATTTTGTTGGCTTGCTTCATGAACAAGACTTTGACCTGTAAATGTTAGTTTTATGTTTGTTTATGGTATCTTAAATGAGGTTTACATTATTAATGACCTCCTGGTTGATTACAGCTTCCAAGAACTGATTTCCAATGATTTACATGATATTGACATTGCGTTTTTGTTCCTGTTTGATTTTTGAATATATTTTTGCGGTGTCAGAAGTGGAGAGGAAGTAGAACAAATAGAGAAGAGCAAAACAGGAATAAGACAGAATATTTGGTTTAATGAGGATCAGGATGCATAAGTTAGCCTTCAGGGGAGCTATTGAAAAGAAAATATCTAGAATCAGTGGTAGCAGTGTTTAAGGAACAATTGGAAAAAGGTACAGGACTATTGTGTAATCAAAGAATTAAGGTTAGAAGTAAGATTTTTAAGACAGTAGTCAGACCAGCAATGATATATGGAGCTGAGACATGGGCAGTAAAGGGAGAGCAGGAGAAGAAGTTAAATGTGGCAGAAATTAGAAAGTTGAGATGGATGTGAAAGACAGAATAAGAAATCAGACAATCACAGGTACAATAAAAATAGGAAAGATATCTAAGAAAGTACAGGAAAGTAGCCTGAAGTGGTATGGACATGTGATGAGGCGAGACAATGAATACGTGGGCAAAGAGTGATGGGAGTGGAAGTACATGGGAAGAGAGAACAAGGAACACCAAAGCAGAGGTGCATTATTCATGTAACACAAAATCTGAAAGAAAAGGACTAGACTGCCAAGGAGGTGCAGGACCGAGCTGCTTGGAGAAGGTTTATCAAGTACATTGACCCCAGGTTACCTTTGCTGTAACCATTACAGAGATGTTTCTTCTGTATGGTGTTGGGTACACAAAATGTTTCTGATCATCAAACACATTTAACCATTAGTCAAATATAACACAAGTAAACACAAAATGCAGTTTTTAAATGATGGTTTTATTATTTAGGAGAAAAAATCAAAACCTACATGGCCCTGTGTGAAAAAGTAATTGCCCCCTAAACCTAATAACTGGTTGGGCCACCCTTAGCAGCAATAACTGCAATCAAGTGTTTGCGATAACTTGCAATGAGTCTTTTACAGCGCTCTGGAGGAATTTTGGCCCACTCATCTTTGCAGAATTGTTGTAATTCAGCATTATTTGAGGGTTTTCTAGCATGAACCACCTTTTTAAGGTCATGCCATAGCATCTCAATTGGATTCATGTCAGGACTTTGACTAGGCCACTCCAAAGTCTTCATTTTGTTTTTCTTCAGCCATTCAGAGGTGGATTTGCTGGTGTGTTTTGGGTCATTGTCCTGTTGCAGCACCCAAGATCGCTTCAGCTTGAGTTGACGAACAGATGGCCGGACATTCTTCTTCAGGATTTTTTGGTAGACAGTAGAATTCATGGTTCCATCTATCACAGCAAGCCTTTCAGGTCCTGAAGCAGCAAAACAACTCCAGACCATCACACTACCACCACCATATTTTACTGTTGGTATGATGTTCTTTTTCTGAAATGCTGCGTTCCTTTTACGCCAGATGTAACGGGATATTTGCCTTCCAAAAAGTTCAACTTTTGTCTCATCAGTACACAAGGTATTTTTCCAAAAGTCTTGGCAATCATTGAGATGTTTCTTAGCAAAATTGAGACGAGTCCTAATGTTCTTTTTGCTTAACAGTAGTTTGCGTCTTGGAAATCTGCCATGTAGGCCGCTTTTGCCCAGTCTCTTTCTTATGGTGGAGTCGTGAACACTGACCTTAATTGAGGCAAGTGAGGCCTGCAGTTCTTTAGACGTTGTCCTGGGGTCTTTTGTGACCTCTCGGATGAGTCGTCTCTGCGCTCTTGGGGTAATTTTGGTCGGCCGGCCACTCCTGGGAAGGTTCACCACTGTTCCATGTTTTTGCCATTTGTGGATAATGGCTCTCACTGTGGTTCGCTGGAGTCCCAAAGCTTTAGAAATGGCTTTATAACCTTAACCAGACTGATAGATCTCAATTACTTCTGTTCTCATTTGTTCCTGAATTTTTTTGGATCTTGGCATGATGTCTAGCTTTTAAGGTGCTTTTGGTCTACTTCTCTGTGTCAGGCAGCTCCTATTTAAGTGATTTCTTGATTGAAACAGGTGTGGCAGTAATCAGGCCTGGGGGTGGCTAAGGAAATTGAACTCAGGTGTGATACACCACAGTTAGGTTATTTTTTAACAGCTTCTTACTTTTTCAGAAATTACTTTTTCACACAGGGCCATGTAGGTTTGGATTTTTTTTCTCCCTAAATAATAAAAACCATCATTTAAAAACTGCATTTTGTGTTTACTTGTGTTATATTTGACTAATGGTTAAATGTGTTTGATGATCAGAAACATTTTGTGTGACAAACATGCAAAAGAATAAGAAATCAGGAAGGGGGCAAATAGTTTTTCATACCACTGTATGTATATATATATGTATATATATATATATATATATATATATATATATATATATATATATATATATAATAGTGGTGTATGGCCGGCCGTTTATCTAGGCCAATACCCCCAAGCCATCAGGTGGAGCCCTCCCTGCAGTATGGAGGTTCCCCGAAGACCAGCAGGGCATCATGGACATTGCAGTTTTTATACACAGCCCTGCTGGATGCCATGGGGGCCACTAGGTGACGCTGCAGGGAGGAACAACGGTTATTTACCCTATGCCCCAGAAGTACATCTGAGTCACGTGGACAAAGGGAATGACGTGCTTCTAGAGTGAAGAAAAGGACTTTTTATCTGACCCGGAAATGATAAAGGATCGCATGGACTGGGGATTGAAACACTTCCAGGTCAGGGACTATAAAAGGACTCTGGGAGCTCCCAGACGGCGAGCTGAGCTGGGTGGTAGGAGGGCAACACGTCTGGGAGTGGTGGATTGTTTATTGTGATTGTTTTGAGTATATTAATGAGTATTGTGGAGGAGAAGGTGCTTTGAGCACTGCGCTGTGTTAATAAAGTCACATTTGGACTTTTATCTGGTGTCTGGCGTATTGGACAGGGGTTCAAGGGAGCGATAGCGCCCCCTATCTGAGACTATATCTATACTAATAAAAGGCAAAGCCCTCACTCACTCACTCACTCACTCACTGACTCACTCACTGACTCATCACTAATTCTCCAACTTCCCGTGTGGGTAGAAGGCTGAAATTTGGCAGGCTCATTCCTTACAGCTTACTTACAAAAGTTGGGCAGGTTTCATTTCGAACTTCTACGCATAATGGTCATAACTAGAAGCTATTTTTCTCCATTTACTGTAATGGAGTTCAGCTGGAAAGCCGTGAGGGGCGGAGTTTCGTTTGACATCATCACGCCTCTCACGTAATCACGCATTACGTAGAAAACCAGGAAGAGCTACAAAACGCACTGAAGAAAACATGCATTATATAATTAAGAAGGCAGCGAAACAATTAGAAGCGAGCGAGTGACATATAAAACCATATTCAGCGGCTCACGTGAACTGACGCAGTGCTGAACAAAAAGCAACAGTTCCAAAGAGTGCTGAACAAAAACCAAATTACACTGCTACGCTCAAATAGACAAACCACACGCCGTGGCATAATAGTAGAGCCTTCGTCTGTAGCGCAGACATCCGCATCGCATCCCCTTGGTTTGAGACGTATGAAAACACATGCGGTTAACGCAGAAACACAGATCACCAATTGAAGCTTCATGAATAATGGATACTTTATTCGCGATCAATAATTGTTTTGGTAAAGCCATACTCAGTGTATGCATTAGATGAACGGTAAAAAAGAAAGAGCGAGGGGACGGTAACTTACTGAGGCACACAAGCAAAACCACAATAGCACGCGGGCTCGATGTACTGTAGTGCACGTCAACTCAACTCGATCTAACTTGCGCGATCACATTCGAAAAAATATTTCTTTTCAAGTTCTATTTAGTTCATATGTGTCAAACTCAAGGCCCACGGACCACATCCGGCCCGGCGTGTAATTATATCCGGCCCGTGAGATCATTTTATATACTGTATTATTGTTATTAATGGCCCAGGGATATGAAGCGCTGGTAACACAATAAACTACAGATCCCATAATGCAGCGCTTCAGCTGCCTTGCCGAACACTTACCACGTTAATCAAGTCTAGCTTATGATGCTGCAAGTTATTGCGAAGCTAGCCCACGCAATGCCAAAGAGAAAAGGTGATTCTGAACATAGAGCCTTTAAAAACCGATGGGAGGCTTAGTATATGTTTACTGACATTGCCGGTAAACCCGTGTGTCTCATTTGTGGAACGTGTGCACAAAAACTGGGGTCTCCTGCCCAGCAAAAGTCGAGCAGCCGGCGCGCGCGCATAGCTGTGCTGGCCTTTGAGACGCTGACTGCGCTTCTGCCTTAAGTCAAAGTGAGCACTTTTAATTTTTTTCATCCTTCCCCTGCGCTATAGCCCAGACAAGTGCAAACACGGGACTCCTTTTGTACACCATGGCAAAATAATATTAAGGCGATTCACACTTTCTTTTGCACGTATACGATTATGAGGTCCTCAGCTCGGATTATGAAGACACGCACACGAGTGGAGGACTTACAGTGCCATCACAACCGATTAATGGCGGGGACGTCTCACCAGTCTACACAAGACCCACCGCGACTGTCCCCAAAAGGCGATCATAACGTCACCGAACACATCTCTCTATACTATATAAAAGAAAAAGGCAACTTTCCTTTCTTTACACCTTTTTTCCTTTTATCCCAAACGAAAGCCTTTCTCTCTTAACACTGCAGAGGACACAAAACAAATTTTCTTTAATTGCTGGTAATACCGGTAAGGCAAATTACCAGAGGCACAAATTTGGACGTTCACATAAAAAATGTAATTTCTATACCACAGCTGTCATGTAGCGCCTTTCAAAATGGATCTACTACCGAGAGATGATCCATATACATTTTAGCTGCTGTTACTACTACTAACCTGTTTTGTTATACCGTCTTTTAAAATGTAGTTTACCCGCAAACACTCGAGTAGTGCTCAATGTACCTGTACTTCTTAAAACGTTAATGTTTTACTGTTTAATAACTCATAGACTATCTTTTATTATTTTTCCCTTGCACTCAGTGACCAAAGCTATACACACACATATAGACACATACATATATATACACATATATATACCTGTGTGTATGTTTGTATGTATGTGTATATATATATATATATACACACACACACCTATCTACATTATATATATATATATATATATATATATATATATACACACGCACACACACACACACACACATATATATAATTTGTGTGTCTGTATGTATGCATGTGTGTGTATATATGATGTAGATAGATATGTATATATATATATATGTGTGTATATGTAGATATCTACTGTATATACATATGTATATATGTATATAGATATGAAGATATGTATGTGTATATATATATGTATGTATATATATATGTAGACTCAAACCCATTATGACAAAACAGTAAAAAGGAGGCGTGTCAGATGTCGTGGTACATTTTCTAATGCAGCTAGACGAAAATAACTTTGTGACGCTGCCACCAAATACACAAAACAATTACTCTCACAATCATGTTACATTATTTTTCAAATGTTTCCTTTTCTTTTTCATAACTTCTTTAACACACATCGCATATGCAGCATAGGTATTTTGCTATATATATATATATATATATATCACAGCGACACTGATAACAGTGACAAAACAATTACATTGACAATCATGTTATGTTATTTTCAAAATGTTTCCTTTTGTTTCTCTTTCCTTCTTTAACACACTACTTCTCTGCTGCCAAGCTATTTTGCTATATTATTTTGCTATATATATATATATATATATATATATATATATATATATATATATATATATATATATATATATATATAGATATGGGAACAACACTCATATCAATGACAAAACAATTACATTAACAATCATGTTACGTTATTTTTAAATTTTTCCTTTTCTTTTCATACCTTCTTTAACACACTACTTCTCGCTGCGAAGCTGGTATTCTGCTAGTATATATATATATATATATATATATATATATATATATATATATAAAGCGTTACATGGTAGGTACCCACCCATACAATCAGAATGTGATTCAGACTATGAATGCCATGAATGTAATTACCCCGATGTACATGCTGTGAAATAAACGAACCATACGCTGTGGCGCAACGTAAAGAGGCTTTGCCTCTGACGCTGACGTCCGAGGTTCAATCCCCGAGAGGGGGTGCAGTGAGTGTGTACGCCTGATAAACCCAGAATTAGGGTGAAACACATGTCACGTACTCTTTGCATTATTTGACAGTAAAACTATTCAACCATTCTATGATCTGCTTCTCGCAAGTGAAAGAGGGCACTGTGGTGGATGTTTGCCGACTTGCAGACCAACCACAAGCGTTGTCTGGATGGTAACCACCCATACAATCAGATTGTGATTCAGACTACGAATGCCATGAATATATATATAAATTGTGGTCCATGGCCGGGGCTGGAGCCCGGCAGGGATGCCCAGGAGGACCAGAGGAGGGCTTGTGCCTCCTCCAGACCGCGAGGGGGCGTCCGTCCTGGTTATGTTGGGGGCCTCGGGTACAGGGCTTGGAAGCCCAGCCCTGTAGGGACCCGTGGCCACCGCCAGGCGGCGCCCCAATGCCGGAGTATCCCGTGTGGGACCCGGTCGGGGTTGGAGCCCGGCCGGGACGCCCAGGAGGCCACACTCTTCCAGTCACTGTGCCTCCTCCAGACCGCAAGGGGGCGATCGCCCTGGTTGTATTGGGGGCCACGGGTAGGGGGCTTGGAAGCCCAACCCTGTAGGGGCCCGTGGGCACTGCCAGGCGGCACCCTGGTGCCTGAGGAACCCTGGAGCCCAGCACTTCCGCCACACCAGGAAGTGCTGGGGGGAAGACGACAGGGGACACCCGGATGGCTTCCGGGTGCGCAGCTGGCACTTCCGCCATTCTGGGGTGTGGTCAGGACTGATTGCCGGGAAGCAGCTGGAGCCCATCCGGGTTCCCATTTAAGGGGCCGCCTCCCTCCAGTCAGCGGTGGATGTCGGGTGGAAGAGGACAGAGCTCGGGAGAGGACGGGAGGCAGTCGAAAGAGAGGCACAGAGACTGGAAGAGTGTGGCCTCCTGGGCTTCCCGGCCAGGCTCCAGCCCCGACCGGGTCCCACATGGGATACTCCGGCATCGGGGCACCGCCTGGCGGTGGCCACGGGTCCCTACAGGGCTGGGCTTCCAAGCCCTGTACCCGAGGCCCCCAACATAACCAGGACGGACGCCCCCTCGCGGTCTGGAGGAGGCACAAGCCCTCCTCTGGTCCTCCTGGTCATCCCGGCCGGGCTCCAGCCCCGGCCATGGACCTATATATATATATATATATATATATATATATATATATATATATATATATATATATATATATATAGTGGGATACAGCCCGGACACAGACAGGTAGACATGATGTTGATCACCTCACACATGTTTATTTACAGTTATTTATACAATAAAGTGCAAAATCCCAGTGCAGCAGCACCAATCACCCCTCAAGTCCTGGCCTTTCACAATGCCTCTCTCATCTCTGGTCCGCCTCCATTCCTCTACTCCGACCTCTGTCCTCTTCCACCCAACTCCAGCCATCGAATGGAGGGAAGTGGCCCCTTTTATGCAAGCCCAGATGGGCACCAGGTGCTTCCCGACACTCCTGCGCGGACACTCCCCTGTGTGGCGGAAGTGCTGGCTGTGCACCTGGAAGCACTCCGAGTGTCCCCAGTCTTCTTCCCCCCCCCCAGCACTTCCAGTTGTGGCAGAAGTGCTGAGGTTCAGGGCTCCAAAGGCATAGGGGCATCCCCGGCGGTGACCACGGGCCCCTACAGGGTGGAACTTCAAAACTCTGTACCCATGGCCCCCAAAGGTACCAGGGCGGTCGCCCCCACATGGTCTGGGGAAGGCGCAAGCCCTTCTCCGGTCCTCGTGGGCGTCCTGGCCGGGTTGCCTCCCCAGCCGTCTCTGACAGTGTCCCATTGCCAGTGAAAACCCGTCGGGTGGAGTGGCATGTCCTGCGAGGGCAGGTCCCTAATGAAGCGGGTCCTACTGCATGTCCAGAGTCCGTTCCTGCAACACATAGAAAAACAGGGGCAGAGCCGCTGCCTGGACACCACCACCAGGTGTCCACCTGTGCCATGCACAGGCAGCGCTCCCCCTCCAATGGACACCCTGTGACTTGCCTCTTCGGCACCCCCTCCGTGGGTTCCATGCCCCTCTTGATGGGGCCGCTCACACCCCCGTAGCCTCAGCTGACTCCGGGGCACCCCTCTGTCTCCGCAGAGGGTAACCATTCACTAGACGTGACCGGCCTGCCTTACGTCCTCTCTTATCGGAGGAACTGGCATTCCTCCCTCGGTTCCTCCTTTTACTCTGGGACGCCATGGTGGTCATATATATATATATATATATATATATATATACAGTGCATCCGGAAAGTATTCACAGCGCATCATTTTTTCCACATTTTGTTATGTTACAGCCTTATTCCAAAATGGATTAAATTCATTTTTTTCCTCAGAATTACCTCCCATGAACATGTGTGTGACAAAATACATATATGTGTAAGTGTCTGTCCACTTTTTCATGAGAAGACTACTTAACAGATTTAGATTGGGTTTTTTTGTATAATTTGCTTGAACATTCCGGTTGATTTTGCGACTTTTCACATTGCACTACGTATCCTAGTTCACTTGTGGTACCAATTTATTTGCGCGAATCCGAGAGACACACAGCAGACCGATGGGAGTGAGGCAGGGCCCTCCTCACTCACACGCCAGCCTTGGGGCATTCCTTACTTCCACTTAGCTAGCTAATGAGAGAACTACTCAACAGATTTAGATCAGGTTTTTTTCTATAATTTGCTTGAACTTTGTGGTTGATTTTGCTGCTTCTCTCATTTTTCTAAGAATCATAGTTCGCTTGCTGGAGCGATATATATATATATATATATATATATATATATATATATATATATATATATATATATATATATATATATATATATATACGCTAATCCAAGACAGAGGCTGCAGGCCAAGGGAAGGGGGAAGTGTGATGTCAGGAGTAGGGAGCCAGGCAGGGCCCTCATCACTGTCCTGTTTCGGGCAGAGCCGCAGGAGATGGCTAGTGTATATACAGTATATATGAATGAGGGAGTTTGTGATTTTTTTATAAATTTGCAAATCTTTCTGGAAATACTGTATGTTTTCACTTTGTCATTATATTTTGTGAGTGTAACTGAGTCACCTATTTTTAAGCAGCACCCTTTAGAACAGAATTAACAGATTGTGGCATGAAACCTATCAGGCCCTTAGCTCTAGCCAGCTGGAAAAAGGAGCTAAACAGGTATGCCCACGTAGGTTTTGCAAGAGTTTGCATCAGCTTTCTGACTTTGCACATTCTTAAGCCTTAGATAGGAATATTACAGCCTTAGAAGTTGCTTTGCCATGTAAAAGTTTTCACAAAAGGTACTTCAACCTCTAAAGTTCTTTTTATACTGGCAGACAAGAAAATAATCCTGGAAATAGCTAAATTATTAGCCTTGATTTGCTTAGCAGTGTGACATTTACTAATCACTCATGTCTCAAACACAACAGTGACCAAGGGCCTGTCACTGCCCCTGCCAGTTTAAAGATCAAATACAAAGCAAGAATACCTTCACAGAGGCCAGAAACCACTTCAAGAGTTGTGCTTACTGTATGCCAGAATTCATGGTGTTGCCACTCCACTTCCATAACTGCTACTTTTGAAAAGGCTGCACAAATCAAGCACAATATACAATATTGCGTAATATGGTCAGGGCTGGCTACCTCAGCTTCTATAAGCAGTAATCAAAGAGAGGCCTGGAGGTTCTCCTGCTGAGATGCCTAATATGTAATATCTCCCCAAATTGAAACCTTTGAAACAGCTGAACAGACATGTAAAACATAAACCAATAAAGCCCAAGAGATTCTCCTATCAGTTTTTTTTCCTGCTTGCTTCCTTTGAAAGAGTTAAATAGCGAATCAGTCGATCGAACACACTTGGGTAGATGATATTAATAAACAAGGCAAGTTTCAGTGAGGAAATATTCAAACTTTAATCAAAATCATTTCTTATATTTATTTGCAGAGAAACCTGGCATTAGATACTAGTAGTAGAAACAATCCATCTATATATATAGTTCACTAAGGCAAGACAACCATGGAAAGCACGCCGGAAGGGGGCATGGATTCACTAAGCCGCCAAGTGAGACACCTATGGCGCACGCAGGAAGGAGCCACGCCCACCAACTCCAAGACCATTGGATACGACGACAACTCACAGAGCCACGCCCACCAACTCGGACGCGACGACACAGAAAAACCGGCGTCATTTATTTTCGTCTGTCATAGAGGTCACATGCAGCTCCGACCCACGTTGACTGTTCATAGAGGCATGTTTCTCGTGGAGGTGAATCACCATATGTGTGTGAAACGGTTTGCGAGGGGTATCCCATGGGATCCTTAAAATATTCCTTTACAACTGAGGTTAAAACACAATGAAGTTAGCAGTCTTTAAAAAAGTTTTAAAAGTTTTCGGTTACGACGTACGACCGCGTGCACCATA
The DNA here is from genome assembly GCF_016835505.1 of Polypterus senegalus. Lineage (NCBI taxonomy): Eukaryota > Metazoa > Chordata > Cladistia > Polypteriformes > Polypteridae > Polypterus > Polypterus senegalus. Next base: position 33,266,284 of record NC_053165.1, read on the forward strand.
GCAAACTGTTTTACACGCTACATACATCAATTCGCATCCGCAACAAACATGCGTTTTCTAAGATGCTCCTGCAATTTGTACACACCCCCTTCCCACCTCGCTACTACAGTGGTCGAGTGCCTTGGTGGATTATATATAGAAAGGCAGCCAAAACTGCACAGAGCAATGAAAAATCTACGTGAGTCACATGTGCATCTGGACTGTGCAAAGACGACAACGACTCGAGTGAAGAGTTAGAGGTGGGCACATGAGCAGGCAGTGTATACTGAACGAGAAATCAGCAGACTAGCATGACGGAGGGAGCGGAGTGGACGTCCTTCTCCTCTCCTCCCGTTCCACCCTAAGTGCCTGAGCGCCGCACGGACGATTGTGTGTTGGTTCGTTCCGTGCATTGTTACAATGTTGCTTTTCTTGCTGATTTATTACATTACCGATCAAATGTTAATTTTCTCCCTGTGCTTAAAAATTATTAAAAAACTGGCCTGATTACGTGGCGTATGGTACGCCGCGGGTTGGCTAGTTCTTCTTAATTCAGCTGATGACTTTTTTTAAAGCATGCACTGTCTTCATGGCACAACCTTTGTCATTGAGGTGCATTTTATACATTTGTCTTCAGAGAGCATGTTGTCTTGGTGTGGTTTCAGAGCTGCCTAACACTCTCTCTCTCTCTCTCTCTCTCTCTCTCTCTCATACCAACACTCAAGTGTGTCAGCCCTCCATTTTCAAGGTCATATATCGTTTGCCTTTCTCAAAAGCCGTATAGCTTCTGCTTTTTGCTAATACAGATGTCTTCTTTTACACCGTGGCTTAATGGCCATTTTTAGTACGTTATATCAGTCAAAATTGAACAACTGATGTTACTCTTGATCTTGCTACCTGTTTACCTGAAGTTGTTTTAAGCTAATTATGAGATACAAGTTAAACAACAAAGTCCCCACAAATCCTAGTTTCTCATTTTATTAGCATATACCCACTGGTTAGTTTATGTGAGCTTAAACAAATAAATTCTACTAGATGGTTACTTCCAGAAAGGATCCTACTCCATTGGGCACTTGTGTAAGGCTCTTAACTTGGGAATTGCACCAGGGGCGCTGTACAGTGGCTCACCCCATGCCTGACCTCCAAAGATCATTGAAATGGCAGTTTCCCCTTTGGGATTGACAAAGTATATTAAATCAAATAAAAAAAATAAAAATCATGTCTTATGTTTGCATTAATTTGCATATTCCCCAGAGGTTATATTCATCTGCATGTCTAGTTGAATCCCAGAATTCAACACTTTTTTTCAAACACATTGTTATTCTTGTCAAGTTGTTTAGATAATGGTTTGAAAGAAGAACAGATCTAACAGACCCCTTTTCTGCAGAGGTCGCAAACAAGGCCCACAATATCTTTTCAAACTGTTACTTCTATATCATTTAAAGCCCATCAAATACTTGTGTTCTGCAGCTTCTCTACCCAGCTGTCAGCATGATGTCATCACCTGCCTGTCAGGACTTCTTGTCCTTTGCCTTTGTTTCTCACAACCTTTTGAGAAACACCTTCTTAAATACACACAATCACAAGTAATAAGGAATACAGGAGAAAGTTGGGTGAAATGACACCTTTTATTGGCTAACTAAATAGATTGCAAATGCAAGCGTTCAAGGCAGCTAAGGCCCCTTCATCAGGCAAGGTGTAAGTAATAGGGCATGGGTCTCGGAGTGGTACCTCATTGATGCCAATGGACTGCTTGTGAGGACCCAAGGCCAGTTAAATGGTTGCCTGTGCCTGTCGGAAGGATGTCTCCTCGGGTAGATTCCTGCTGTGATTTTTAACCTTGCTGTTATTGGATTTATTTATGGAACCTTTTAACCTCCACATGAACATTGATTTTATGGATAATTTATTTATTTATTGAAGAACTGAAGCACTGCACTTTTGGACACTGTTTATAATAATAGCGCTAAGCACGTGCACCATGTCTTATTAACTGTGTGTCCTCATTTGCCCAGCTTATCCTTGGTTTCATTATCAATGATTCTGCTGTCAAGCTGAGATTTCTTAATCTTCTGCCCTTCCCCACATATTTCACTTCAGGGTGTTATTAAGTGGTTACAGACAGTTTTTTGTGTGGTTTGTGTGTCTTTTAATTTTTTTCATGTGTGCGAAATGCATTTTTAATGAATATATTTTTAATGTAATAACTGTAGTGTGATTTGATCAGAAATAAATATCAAAAAGCCTAAAAATTTCATATTATTAATTAACAAACATTATGCAGTTACATACACATTCAGATAAAAAAAGTTGAAAAAGAAGGTTTCAGGTAAAAACAAGGGAGAATACCTCAAAGTCAATTGTAAAGGCTGAACCTGCTCGATAGCACCAAGGGTCTTTATTTTTAATAGGGTCATTACTGTCAATGTCCAGTTCCAGTTTTGATAACTTTAAGCACAGTTCTGCTTCTCCATTCAGCCTAGTCCTGTGTTTACTTTTTAAGGCAAGGCAAAGCTATCGAAACATTTGCAACTCTGCCCAAAACAATAGCTTTATTTTGTTGATTAATAAAAATGATTGTAAAATGAAATATTTATTTTATTATGAATAATTGCAATTCTCATTGTGTATTCTTCTGCATTAGTCTGCCAGTTGCTGGAAGTATTTGAAAAATGATGTGTGGCCATCAGGGGTGTGCTCCAGCTCCCCAAACACCCGAAACAAAGGCTTGGACACAAGTATAAAATGAATGACAAAGTTTTTATTGTGGGAAGCCCTTCCTTTAAGGTGTTTCCGATGTCACAACCACAGTACAAAGTCAGTATACAGCACTTAGCAATATTTTGTCTTCTGTTCCCTGTTTCTCAAGCTGCCTCATCCACTCCTTTGTGTAAGCATCATCCTCCTTCCTCCTGGCTCTGGCTCCTCAAGCATATGCAGGCATCTCCTTTTATGTAATCCCTGGAAGTACTTCTGGTGTCCCAAAGGGGGAACACTTCTGGTTAAGGCGAGAGTCCCATGAAGTAGGGCTCATTAGTCCCCTCAGCAACCTCTAGCGCCCACAGATCCCAGCAGGGCAGAGCCAAAGAACTCCAGTTTCCAAGATGCCATGTGGTAATCCAGAGTGTTGCTGCAATCCAGGGGGGCTACCATCTAGCATTCTGGAGGAGACAATGCTCTGTGCACAGCGACCGTCCTTCCCGACTGAGAGCCAGCCCTCAGAGATGGTATAACAAACAAGTTTATCAAAACTAGAAATTTTGTAATGTCAGCAGCCCAAATCTGCGAGAGAGACAGCCATGTTATGCAGACTGCTTGTGGAAGGGGTGTGTAAAAGAGTGCTCACCGACCTAAAATGCCCTCTTGTGTGTTGTTCCTGGGTATTCCTGATCCTGGGATGAATTGGCTAATAGAGATGGGCTGTTACCTAACATCTCATCTGAGCAGAGGGGGAATCTTTGGTTTGGTGCAGGTGGTGGACGTGCAAGAGGAGAACGGGTGGAATCTTGCAGCAGGAGCACTGTAGGAACGGAGCAGTGGAACTGAAGCACAGCCCAGTGATGATGATTACATCTTGCCTGAAGAAGGGGCCTGAGTTGCCTCAAAAGCTTGCATATTGTAATCTTTTTAGTTAGCCAATAAAAGGTGTCATTTTGCTTGGCTTTTCTCTACAGCTATATGTTGTATAATTAATTCAGGTTATGGGCTGTATTTTTTATCATCCAAGTAGGAAGTAGGTTTAAGAGTCATATGGTAGGTTTTGTTTTAAAAATTAGTCATAGAATTCCTTGCTTTGTCATTAATTTAGGATTACTAAGCCAGCAGAACAAAGGGTTGTTACGTGATCCAGTAATATAAAACATAGGAACGTAGAGGAGGTTTTAATGAAAATATATTCAATCTGTTAAGCCCAAGTTAATCAGTTTCTGTTCATGCACTGTCGTATGCACACAATGTGCTGCTTTTAATCACATTGTTGGTTAACTGGTTTTATGTAAAGTATGTAAAATTTCTCTGAGATCATCTTGCCTGAAGAAGGGGCCTGAGTTGCCTTGATAACTTACATATTGTAATCTTTTTAATTAGCCAATAAAAGGTGTCAGTTTGCTTAAGTTAGTCAATGAGAAGTGAAGCAAAATGACACCTTTAATTGGCTAACTGAGTAGATAACAACCTTGAGCATGAGAAAGGCAATAAAGAATAAAATGTATTATTATTTGTAGTATTATTATTATTATTATTATTATTATTATTATTATTATTATTATTAACATGCAAGCTTTTCAGGCAGTTCAGGCCTCTTCTTCAGGAATGGTGTAATGATTATACCTGAGGGTCCTGAGCTTCCTCAAAAGAATTACACCATGCCTTAAGAAGTGGCTTGAGCTGTCCCAAAAGCTTGAATGTTGAGCTGCTCTGAAAGGCATCATTTTGTTTCACTTCTCATTACATCCATTGTAACCGGCTGCAGGAATGATAGGTCACAAAAAGATAAAAGTTGGGAAAATAACCAAATTGTTCCATTTAATTAACTGAAAGTGTCCAACTGCCATTTATGCTTCTCACCCTCAGGCTTAACTAAACAAACGGTTTTGGCTTTAGCCGTAGATTCAGGGTCTGCCTGACAGGAACTCAGTCCAGCAGGTTGCTCTAGTCGCAATCGATGGCCTCCTTCCGGTTTCTCATAGCTGGGGAACTGGAAGCGGCGGGCATAAGCACCCTCACTGGATGGTTTCCCTGTGCTTTGGGGAGAGAAGGAGAAGAGAATGTTAGCGACAGTGCTTCCTCTCGTCCCAGTTGATTATTACTTACAGTTGAAGTCAGAAGTTTACATACACTTTAGGTGAATTCTATAAGACTCACTTTATAACCTCTCCACAGATTTTATACTAACAAACTGTAGTTTGGGCATATCGTTTAAGACATCTACTTTGTACAGGGCAAAAGTAATGTTTTCCAACAATAATGTTCATAGACAGAGTATTTCACATTCTGGGTGGAATTAGAGCAGGATTTTCATTTCATGGCTAACTAAGTCAGTATATTTTCATTTCTTTTTGACTTCCTCTGAAGTCTTGTATTACGTATTGTGGAAGATACCCGGCCACATACAGACACGCAGACTCACAAGTCCCAAAAACACATGTTTAATTTGATTTTTCTTTATACAGCACCTGATACAGTGCACCAACAGCCACATTACAGCTCAGTCCTTTTCTTTTCCTTTCTTTCCTTCTTCTTCTCTATTCTTTCACCACCTCCACTCCTATCCCACAAGCTCTGTTCTCTGCCTCCTGACTCCGGCTCCTCGAATGGAGTGAGGTGGCCTCTTTTATATTGTACCCAGATGTGCTCCAGGTGCTGGTTGATGACCTTCCGGCAGCACTTCCTGGTGTGGCAAAAGTGCTGCAGGCCAGGGCTTAGCAAATGTACAGGCGCCCCCTGGCGGTGACCACAGGCCCCCACAGGTGTAAGCTTCCAAGCTCTGTTCCCATGGCCCCAATACCCACCAGGGTGGCTGCCCTCTCATGTTCCAGGGGAGATACTCCTCCTCTCCCAGTCCTTCCAGTCTCCTGGCATGCCGGCTAGGCAAGGGTCCCAGCCGACTCCTTCAATATCCAGGAGTACATTCCTCAGGTAGGTAGAGCTATTTTGGCAGAATTTAGAGAATTATTTATTTTTAGATATTGTTTTTCAAATGAACAACATTTATAAGGAAGCATTTGTTAATATGTACTAGAATGAACTGAAAAGATAGATGTATTTTGGGAGAAGATTAATGCAATAGTAATTCTCCTTGCTAATCTAAGATGAAGACTTAAAAAGCTGATAACATCTTGTTTAACATTTTCCATCAGGTCACAAAAAGTCAGGAAACTGTGTTTAAGTATGTAACTTGCTATGAGAAAGTTAAAGAACAGTAATCCAATTTAGGCGGATTTGCAAGGTTAATCAACATGAAATAATTTAGTCATCCAAATTAATCTTCAGTCCTGACGTTTTGTAGCATTTCTCTAGCACTTTAATTACATATGGAAGTAATGAGTTTGGATCATTGATATTAAACGCTGTGTCATCTGTATAAATTAATTTTTTTTGTTACGGTCCATCCCAAATTCCTCCTTGTGTATGTTTTTTTGTCCAAGCAAGATGGTGATGGCAAATAAAATTGGTCACATAGAACATACCTGTGTGGTTCCGTGTTCTAAAACAAAGTAATCAGAATTTACAGTATATTATTTACACAGGCTGACATTCTTGGGCTGACATATAATAGTTTAATCCATGCACGTACTGTATATTGCAACCAAATCCAAATTTGCATATTGTGAAAGGTCTTCATTTTGAAGTATCTTTTTCATATATTTTTTCCATCTATATACATATATTTTTATATTTTCTTTCCTTTATATTTTTTATCTTATTTCCTTTCAGTCTGTGCCTGCTTAAGTCAATCTTTCTAGCTCATACTGTTTATCCCCATTGTATAGAAGCTCTCCTCGAATGGTCCTTAAATAATGTTAAGTTCTTCTGGAATAAAACTGCCTAGAGTAGTCCAACAGTTAGAAATATACACTGTAACAAAGGTGCTATATAGGCGCCTGACCCCACACAGATAGACACGGAGGCACGTATAAAAAGTACAAAGACTTTTATTTTTCTTCAGCTGTGGGACACGTCTTCCCCGTGCCACACAGCCCAAACACAGTCCCAAAGCACACACTGAAACCACAACACACTTTTCTTCCTCTACCACCACTCCTCCTCAAGCTTTGTCTCCTTCCTCCCAACTCTGGCTCTGGTGGTGGTGGCTGGGCCTTTTTATAACCCACCCGGAAGTGTTCCAGGTGCTTGACCACCTGGTCCTAATTGCACCTCCGGGTGGGGCTGAAAATTCGTTCAGCCAGGCTGCCGAGTCCATGCAGCTCCCCCTAGCGGCCATCCGAGCCCCCAACCAGGCTGTGGAGGACTCCATCTCCCATGGAACCCTGTGGGTGGTTGGGGAATCACCGTCAGCAATGGAGGCTGCCACCAAGCGTCCCGGGGGAGGTACTGGACTGCCCATGGTGGCTCCCCCGGAACATAAGCAGCAGGGGCGTCCCTGCCAGGCATGGGACCCGGCTGTCCTTCACAGTTCCCCTCCCTCAGATGAGGCTTGTGGGGTTCATCGGTCTGCCCCGTGAGGTACGGTCCTCTCCAGGACAGGGAGTCGGCATCCTTGGCTCCGCAGCTATGCTCTGTAAAAACATAACAAACAGGTCTGGGTGTGCTGCCCCGACGTCCCTGCCTCTCGGACGTCCTCTCTGGACAACCCCTCCAGACATGGCCACCACGGCCGCAGTTAAAACACAACCAACCCCCTCCAGCTCGACCCTTGCGGGAATGGAAGCAGGCAGGAAACTCCTGCCCTCTTGCCCGCTCCAGGGAGGGCTTGTGACGTGTCTGCCCCTCCGCAGCGTAGCCCTCCTGCTCCGTCACACCAATGGGCTTACGCTGCACCTTGTTAGGAGTTCCTGAACTCTTTGTCTGGGTCCTCCTCTTCCTCTGGGGTGTACTGATGGTCTGGGTCCCCTTATGGTAAGAAGGGAGACCCTGTGCCGCCTGCACCCCTTTAGACGACCGCGAGACCGGTGGCGGCAGAGGGGACGGAGTTGTTTGGCAGCTGGCTGCCTCTCCGCACGTTCCTCCGCCACAGTATTGGTCCACACGGCGGCATCTTGTGTAGTGGGCGGGGCAGCCTGGTAAGCAGCACTGATCATAACCGTAGCCGTTGCGCTCCGCCCCCTTTCCTCTACGGCCCAGGCTTCACCTACCTGAACCGCTGTGTCCTGCAGGCAGGAGGCTGACGCCCCCCGTGTCTCCAGCCATTTAACATTGGCCGCCATCGGGGCGCCGATCTTCCTGTCCAAGTCCTCCTTCGTCTCCTGCAGGATTTTAAAAACCTTAACTAGAATGGGATCCGGCTGTCCTTCACAACACATTACACATAACCTCTCTTGACTTAACAGGAAATAGCTTATTTAGATAACCTGTTTAATCCCTTCAGTAGATCATCATTGCCATCACATCACATCATGAGAGGTGATCTTTTATCAGAGCCCACTGATGCCAGTCTTCATATTGTGACAACCAATGCTTAAGGACAAAGACCAGGATGAGCCCCATTTTGCATATTAAATATAAGTTTAATGTTTTTAAAGAGCTTGTGCTTGGTTGTCTCTTTTCTGTTTCTTCCTTAATTTTTTTCTTGTGTAACCCTTTAAGGCATGTAATTGCTTTAATACTTATAGCGCAGTCACCTGAAGGGCCCTGGGCTAGATACAAGTCTGAACATTGCATTATGTCAGTCTCTGGTATTGTGCTGTCTTTTATAATAAGGCATTCTTCTCCTTAAAGTTGGTTTGGCAGACCTATTTATTATGGTTAAGTCTAGTTTATGATTATGGTAAATGTTACTTTGTAGTCTTTGTTTTTTAATCAAATTTTAAATGAAGAGAATACATGAAATATATGAAAAACGTAGAATTTATACAGTGTGATGGACGGCTGGCAGCTCATCCCGGCCGACATATCCAGGCCGATAGATGGCATCTTCCCTGCAGCATGGAGGTGCCCCGGATTCCTGCAGGGCATCATGGGAGATGGAGTTTGACTTTACAGCCCTGCTGGGTTCTGTGGGTGCCATCTTGTGACGCTGCAGGGAGACGCAGGGATTTTTATTTTCCCTATAGCCCGGAAATACTCCCAAGTCACGGTGACAGAAGAACAGAAGTACTTCCGGGATGAAGAAAAATATAAGTCTTCATCTGATCCGGAAGTGCTATTGAATCATGTGGACTGAAGGACAGGAGCACTCCCGGGTCAAGGACTATATAAAGAACTATGAGAGACCCAGCAAGTGGAGCCAGAGTTGGGAGGGTGTGTAATGGAGCTGCTGGGAGTGGAGGATTGTGTTATTGTGATTATTGATTATTGTTTTGGAGAATTGTGGTGTTTGCGGTGCTTTGTGCATTTTATTTGAGAAAATAATTAAATTATACTTGGTGCTTTTACAAGCAGTAGCAGTAATGTCAGCTGAGCTGTCACTTTCCCTTAGCACCCACCTTTCTCCATAGCACCACCACTACAAACAGTAATAGGAAAAAGAGGGAAGGTGACTAAATATAATCTGTATGACAAAGCAGACTGAGCAGCAGACCACAACCAGATTGAAAAGGAAAATGCCACAAGTATGGTGAGCTTCTATCTTCATCAACCGCCAGACATTCAGTCACCCACAGGAATGGGGCTAGCTGCTCTGTTGGTCCTAAATCTTGACAGTTCCAGGTGAATCTTGTCATAGACAGAGGTTTTTCTGAGAATCAACAAAGAAAGAAAGCGGGGCTTTCCAGAAAGAGGCCAGTGCCACTTAACAAACATTTAGCAAACATTTAACATTTAGGACTCTGTCTATACCCAGCAACCTTTGCTAGATTAGATTATGGAGGGGGCATTGAAAGGTCCATATAAGGAAAATTTGGGGAGAGAGGGGAGTTTTGAGAGAGACGATTAATGACAGAGAACTTGAGACAAAAGGCCAATATTAAGTGACGAGAGTTGTGGAGAAAATGTTCTGAGAACATTTATGGTGCAGGAATGACAAAATGCGTCAGTGGATGGACCAATTGCAAAAAAATGCACAAGTGGTAAGATATAAATGTTAAAGAAAATTAAAATGAGTATGAAGGTTTTGGTTTTCTTAGAGGACATAATGATATTCTCAAAGATGGTATTCTAGGATAGGTTAATGGAGGATAGGGGATCATGTTGCTACATTGAATACAGAGGTAAGGGCTTGTATGAAGCTTTGCACAATGCAGCAAATAGAGTGCAAACGTTTTTTATTTTATTTTGACAAGATATATCAGGAAAGGACTTAAAGCAGGTATAAGAAATTGACCCTTTTCATGTCCTAAGAGTTGACCTCAGTGGAAGATAAAAGGAAAAAGAAGAGGAAGGAATGGAGAAGCTTCATCTTACTTCCTAGGATCTCCATTAGAACATTACAAAATTGTAAAGAGAACAGGCCATTCAATCCAACTAACTCATCCTTCCTATTCACCTAGACAGTCTAAAATAACATTACATTGAGTCCCTAAAGCCCTGCTGTCCTCCACACTAATTAGTAATTTATTATGTGTGCCAATAATTCTTTGCATGAAAATAAACTTTCTAACATTTGTTCAAAATCTTTCTTTAACAAGTTTCCAACCATGTCCCCATGTAGATTTTATTTTAAAGTAACAACTGGCATCTACTGTACTAATTCCTTTCATGATTGTAAGCACTTCAGTCCAAATCCCACTTAATATTCATTTGCTTAAACTGAACAGGTTCAGCTCCTTCAACCTCTCCTCATAGATAATACCTCTTAGTCCCAGAATCTGCCAGTCATTCTTCGCTGAAATATTTTTTTTGAAATATGGAAACTGGGAACAGAACCTAAATGCTTGACAACCTCGTATCATGTCTTCAAAGCGTAGAGGATAAAAAGACTGGAGTTACCAAGAAGACACTTTAGTCTTAAAGAAGCGAATGGAGAGAGTGTGTACAACGGGTGATCAAGAAGGATGGTTAGCAGCAGCAGCAAGCCAACTCCATATAGACCTTCGGGTCAAGTGTGGAAGAGACAATCCCTTGTCAGACCTATCTCAGGTTAAGGCTGCAGGCTTAATACAAGGTCTGTTTCCATTGTAAAGAAATTGTAAGAGGAGGGATCTGATGGCAGACTTATAATTGGTAGGAAACAGAAGGGGCATTGAACTTACAAAATTTACGTGGGGAGCAATATCTGTTTCAATAATGACCAAATGAGAATATAGAGATAGAGGGACAGGTGTCCAGGCAGTGAGGAAATATTTTATATTTTTAGAGGCACAATGATAATCAGAAATGACTATATCCTCCACCAAATTAAATTTATCTTTGTTGAGTTTTTTAATTGAATTTGTCACAGCAATGGGAAAACAGCATATTTGGACCAATTAATTTTGTACACTAAAACAGCTTCACAGGCACTGACCAATTTGAGGCGGCATTACCTAAGAATAGCAGGATGTAAAGTATGTAAGGATTTTTTTTTAATGTTTATAGGTGTAATTAAGCATGCTTTGAGGAGAGATATGGCCAAAGGCTCGACGTTGAAAATGAGTGGAGATAAAGGACACCTTTGTCTAGCTCCACTGTCAATTTGTAGGGGCTAAGAGATGTCAGAACTGGTAATGAGTATTGCTGAAGGGGATGAATAGCAGGTTTTAATCATATTCATACACTCAGAACTTTACAGTCCAGTTTATTGTTGTGTTCAAGGATTTTGATTAAAGATGTGTTTGTTTTTACTCAAGCTCTAGTGTGTGCATTATTTATTTTATGTTTTTCTTTTCTGTTCTTGCTTTGTGTTTATTTTTTCCTCCGCCTGTTTTACTTTAGGATTTTGTTTATGTACTTGTTTAATACATCATTTCATGTCCTTGTTAAGCCTTCCTTAAGTTTTAGTACAGTTTTCCGGGTTTTCCGATTATTTCACCTAATAATCATCACAGTAGCAAGCACAGGCAAGCACAAAGAATACAAAGAGCAAGGAAGAGTTAAAAAATGCTAAAATCTAATATAAATAAGGCAAAGGACTTTGGCTTTCACACAGGCTTTATGGCACAAAGCTGGGGCGCTGCTACTAATAGTCAGTGCTTTGATTCCTTCAGGCCTTCCCATCACGAGACTGCAGCATGATTAGTGTTACCAAGCAACAAAGAAAGAATAGCAAAGCCAAAGGCAAACAACATATGAAAGGAGGGTGCAAGGCAGGACCCCGACTCGTACCTAAAACTCTAAAATGACTCACAAGACTTTTGTTAAGATAGGAGTCCTAACTCCAGATATCCCATTGAATATGTATACCAGATGTCTTCATTCTTATATGCAAAACATCACAATTGCTTGGATTAATTAAAATTACTAAAATTTGGAAATTTGAAAATTACAGCAAATTGGAAGACTATTATACACTGTATATTTATGTCTGCATTGTCTAACCCCATTTATTCATTTCAGAGTCATTTGGTCCAACTATTCCTTGTCTAATCCACCCGATTCTGTCCAGGGTTTTTAAATTTAATTCTCTTCAAAGTGAAATTTATGTAATTGAAAATTATATATAGATTTCTTACCAGTTAACTTCTATTGCAGTAAATCTATGCATAAGGCATAATTAATTGAGTACAGGAAAGTATTTGTAACTGTTGCCACTGCTTGTCTGATATCCAGCTTTCCAAAAGAATCCTTTTGTTGTGAATTCTGAAGTTGCAAACTGAAATGTAAAATATGGCACTTAAATTTGAAGAAGTGATGAGAATTCACCACCATTTACAGTGATTTGCAGCTCTGAACTGAGAAGATGCCGCACTGGGATATATGTATATGTACCATACACCTGTAGAATTAAGTCAGAACAGATGCAGAAATCTGAGCTTTCCTTAGACATCTGATGAAGGAGAAGCATTGGTGATCCTTCTTGACAGTAGCTTAAATATGTTGTACTCACTTCAGCTTTTCAGTGATAGTCACTCCAAGATAATTTACACATGAATGTAAAATATACTGCATATTTCAGGAAATAAAATACCTAATCAAGGTTGTTGTGATCACATAGAAGAATGTCTGTTTACTGAATTTATGGGATTTGCATTTTGTATTATAGCCCCTCAAAAAATTCTTAATGACCATTGATGATTTAAGATTTGTTTTCTTATGAATTTGATGTTTTGCAGTCTTTAGCTTGGCCTTAACTTAATCCACTTTGCTTTACTATTTGTATTACCACTGGTAGGAGGGTTTAAGAACTTACAGTAATTAAAAAGATTTCTTCAATCATTTCTTCATCCATCTGTCATTCAGCCTGCTTAATTCATGGTTGTGAGAAATCTGTCCTGGATTTGAAACCAGTACTATTACTACTGTTACTACCACTACCACTCACCACACTTCAATGGTAATTACAATACCCATAATATAGTGCCTTATCTATCTATCTATCTATCTATCTATCTATCTATCTATCTATCTATCTATCTATCTATCTATCTATCTATCTATCTATCTATCTATCTATCTATCTATCTATCTATCTATCTATCTATCTATTATATAGTGTCTTTTTATCTGTCTGTCTCTCTGTCTATGTATCTCTCTATCTTGAAAGTTTACACAGTACATATTCAGGATCAGTGATGGATGAGAACCCTATCCAGTGTTGGTTCATGCTTTTCTCCAAGTTAGCATCTGCAACCAATCTATAGTGCCTTATCTATCTATCTATCTATCTATCTATCTATCTATCTATCTATCTATCTATCTATCTATCTATCTAGCTATCTATCTATCTATCTATTATATAGTGTCTTTTTATCTGTCTGTCTCTCTGTCTATGTATCTCTCTATCTTGAAAGTTTACACAGTACATATTTAGGATCAGTGATGGATAAGAACCCTATCCAGTGTTGGTTCATGCTTTTCTCCAAGTTAGCATCTGCAACCAAGCATTCAGTTAAGTGCATTTCAAAATGTTTTTATTTTTGTACATTTTTGACAGCTCATAATTCAGAAATGGATTCTTAAACCTTGTCAAGAGTGAGAGGTGAGCACAATAGACAACTAATGCACTATATTGAGCCAGAGTATGAAGGTCCTTCTTGGAAAATCTTAACTAAGATGGAAGAACAGCCATGTGAAGAAATGGCTACAGTGACAAAAAAGAATCTGTAAATGACAAAGTATGTCACAATTGCAACAGAAGCCCGGACCACCTATGTGACAGTCACTTGTTATGACTTTGATGACTAGAAATCGCAAAATGTTGTCTTGCAAACCCAATTTATAGAGGACTGATATGCTACACAAAATATAGTTAATTATTCTATAGCATTCAGGACTGATGATGGCCACAATAATCTCAGTAATATGGTAACATAAATTGCAGTGGGAAAATGGCTTTTTAAATTACAAAATGGTCATATTGTCCAAAATGTTTAATAATCCTTTTGTCACAGTTAGCTGAATATCTGCTTGTTAGCACTAACAATTGCATATTCCTATTAAACAGTAGCTATTCATATAAATAGTAAAGTACTGTACATACAAAATAACTATTATGTAAAACAGTGTATGCTTAAGGACCCAATAGCAATGGAGAAGATGTCCATATCAACCATAGAGTCATGTAAGTTCTGCAGACATCATACATTCATTCTGTAGTCCTAATATAAAATGATGCAGTGACTATTTCAGAAAAATTTCTAGATCACTTCAGTGTTGGATTTTGGATGGAACAAATATCTGGATTGATTCATTTTAGAATAGTGTATTGAAGACGATATAGGGCAATTATATATATGTATACACTGCCTATATATATATATTTATTTTTTATATTGCTTATCTGTTTATGTTTCAACATTACGATTTTTACTTTGTAAAACTGTAATTTCATTTTCAGTTTATTAACATGTAGCACACATCTATTTAAAATCCAGACCACTGTACAAATTTAGGAACTTTTATATTTGGCCATGAAAAAGTATTTTCTTACTCTCTGATGTTCTGCATTATTATGTTTTGTACATTAAATTTTATCAGACTGTCACCCAAAACCAAGTATTAGATAAATGACACTCTGAGTAAACAAATATCCAAAAAGTGAATGTGCAGCCCACAATACCTTGAGCCGAAAAATTACTCCATGTGTACTGTGCCATATTTTACTATATTAGTAACAAAAACTGCATGCAAATGCTTTCTGGAGCTATGGATCAGTTTCTCATAGTGTTGTGACGGAATTTTGGTTTACTCCTCTTTACAGAATTGCTTTTCATCAGAGGTGTTTGTTGGTTTTTGAAGATGAGCTGCTTGTTTCTGGTCCCACCTCCAAATCACGAAACTGTAAGGGTGCAGTTATAGAGATCTAAACTGGTAAACTGTTTCTGACACATTTTGTGTCCTCTTCTAGGACTGATTGATTGATGATTAACTTCACTTTTTACTCATCTGCCCATAGAACATTGTCACACATCTTTTAAAGATTATTCATTTACATTTACTTATTTGGCTGACACCTTGATTCAAAGCAGCTTACATTTACATTTATGATATAATTGGTTACATTTCTTTTGGTTTTCCAGTTGGACTTGCTCAGGGTCACACTGCATCTGTAGCAGGACTTGACCCCACAACCTCAGCCCCCACTAGGCATTCTACCTAACATAATTAAATTCCTAAATCAGACTTCAAAAATTTCATGATTCACATGATGGGATTTGATGGAGTTGGTCTTGTGGACAGCTGAAACACTTGCCTTCATTCCATCATCTCAGGGGGCTTCATGGTGCCCAGATCAGATCACCACCACAGAAGAACTGGAGAAAACAACAGAGAATAGTGGATATTAGTACAGATTGGAGATCCCTGCCTGATGAATTTGATAATTCTATGCATTAAATATAATAAAATGCACGCCAAAATTCAGTGTCATAATTCCCAACCCCCACCCCTGACTCTGGTCTACATTCTCCATCCCACAAAAAAAAAACAGATTTACCAAAAAAAAAATTGTAGTAATGAAGAAAGTTATTATAGTAAGCACATCAGTCAGTAAAACTAAATTAATTTATTTTCTACAGTATTCCAGTACAGGGATGCAGGGGCCCAGTCTGCCTACCATTGGCTCCTGCTAATTAACCTCACTTGCACATCTTTGGGATATGCAAAGGAAATAAAGTTGATCTGGAAATAGTTTGTAAGATTCACAGAGACTTTGCCTGTGTTGAGATAAGAGTCTTGGACACTAGAGTTGTGAGGCAGCAGCCCACATCACAGAGACATGCATGTTAATTGTCAATTCTAAATGTCCTCACTATGAGTTATTCTGGTGCCCCAGATCAAATAATGTGTGAAGGAATGCATGATTTTAGTAAATTACTAGGAAACATGTGGACGTCCAGTCTTTAAATAGATATGGCTCATGTAGAGCAAGATGAACTTTTCCATTTTCGTTTTGTTTCCACCATGAAAAATCATGATCACATTGGTGATGTAACTTTCCAAAGTAGTGCTTCTTTGTCAGCATGTATGTCTCTCTTGTTTTCATTCATGAATTCTGTATCCTGTGTTATGTGCTTCTGTGATGTGCTTGACGCTCACCAGATGTCACTACTCTTCTTTTTCCTTATTCTTATTACAAAGGTCATGGTCGATGATCAATAAACACAATATTGAACTTGATTGAGAATTTGGAAGACAAATGTTGTGTGTCTTCAGGGATTATTTATATGTGGGCTTAAGAGGATCAAGCTATTCTCATAATAAAGTTAACACCCACTAGTAAGATGCTCCATAGATGGCTGTGCTTTTCTTTCTCCCAAGTCAGTTTGTCGACCACTTTATTTTTCCAAGGTTTCCACAACTTCAATTTTTTTAACTTTCCAGAATATATCAATTCACATTCTTTTAATTAAGACAAACATCAAGGTTCAAACCCCAGTAGTTCACAAGTACAGTACCAGCATATGGCTGCACCATATGTACTTCATGCTCAGTGGATGCTTCAGCTGTCATTCTTCTTCCTCTAATCATGTAATCATCTTCTGCAATTTGCTTCATGCTTCCTGTCGCTGCTGGGGTTTTTTTCTGCATTGTCTCCTTCTAAATCAGTTTGCTGTAACAAACACACAAACCCAGCTCATTGTGCTGACATTGACACTGCCTCAAATGTGCTGATTGACCAGTGTATACTAGGTCTGTCCAGCAAGGGGCACTAGCTCCCTGGTTGGAATTAGTTATTTTTAATTAAGTAACCTGAACTTGAAGAGATATATTATAACGAGGCGATATCCCTCCCATAGTGATACGGCGGTAAGAAATCAGTCAGTCAGTCATTAAAAGAAAATCACTTAGCTTTCTTTAATGACGATTTATGTGGCATAACATACAGAAAGCCATGACAAGACCTTTGTGTAGAGTTTGCCATTTTCGTTGCTGCACTGGAAGGATTTTCAGGATCGGATGACGTTATCTTCCATCTGTCCGTCAGCTTCAAAGGTGTACCGGGCAATGTTGCAAGGCTTTATACTCTTTTTCTATGTGCAGGCCCTTGCTTAGGTGAATCATGCCATTCCAAACAAGGCAAAGAGAGGCATGCTGGCTCGTAATACACAGAAATAGTGCATGTTGCCCATTTGCCTTTGTCTATCTTGTTCTATGCTTGGCCTAGCAGTTCTAAATGCTGAGCTCCTTTGTACTAAATCTGGTTTAGCTGTGCATGTAGAAAGAAAGGAAAAGCAGATTTAAAATATTTGCACAGTTTACTGTATACTAACCCAGAAGCTTCAGTTTGTATCAATAACATTTGCTCAGACTACTTTAAACTAGAACGTGGCACAAGACAAGGATGCCCTTTGTCACCACTGCTGTTTGCAATTGCCATTGAACCACTGGCAATACATTTTCGAAATACTGATCAGATAAAGGGGATTAGCAGAGAAGGACTGGAACAGAAAATCTCATTATATGCAGATGACATGGTACTGTATATATCGGACCCAGAAAATTCTGTGCCTGCAGTCTTAGCAGCACTCACAGAATTTCAAAAGCTCTCTGGTCTCAGAATTAATCTGAATAAAAGTGTACTCTTTCCGGTGAATTCGCAAGCATATAATATTAGATTAGACACCCTTCCTTTTATCATTGCAGAACAGTTTAAATACCTCGGGGTAAACATCACAAGTAAACATAAAGCTCTTTATCAACAAAATTTCGTCGTCTGCATGGAAAAAATTAAACAAGACTTGCATAGATGGTCAACCCTTCATCTCACACTAGCTGGAAGAATTAACACTGTTAAGATGAATATTCTTCCTAAGCTCCTTTTTTTATTTCAAAACATACCAATATACATTAATAAATCGTTCTTAAGCAATTAGATTCAACAATAACCTCATTTATTTGGAATTCTAAACATCCACGCATCAAAAGAGCGACCCTACAAAGACAAAAGGCAGAAGGCGGCATGGCTCTACCTAACTTCCAGTTTTATTACTGGGCGCAAATATACAGTCGATAAGAACCTGGACACAAATAGAAGAACATACACAGGCATGGACCGCAATAGAAGTAAAATCCTGCAGTACTTCTTTGTATTCCTTGCTTTGTGCTCCAATAAACACACGTTATCGGCAATACACTAATAACCCAATTGTGCTCCACTCACTTAGAATCTGGAACCAATGTAGAAAGCATTTTAAGACGGAGAAGCTTCTTTCTGTGGCACCCTGCAAAAGAACCACCTCTTTCAACCCTCACAAACATATGCAGTTTTAATATCTGGAAAAATTTGGAATTAACTTGCTTAGAGATCTTTATATAGACAACGCCTTTGCATCCTATGAACAATTACATTCCAAATTTAACATTCCAGCTACAAATTTCTTTCACTATCTTCAAATCAGGAACTTTGTTAAACAGAACCTTCCAGATTTTCCTCATCTTGCACCCTCATCCACGCTGGAAAAATTATTGCTCAATTTCAAGGAGTTAGACTCCATCTCTACAATATATAAAATCCTTTTACAATCCCTTCCTTTCAAAGATCCAAGAGGACACTGGGAAAATGACCTCTCAATTAATATATCAGAAAAGGAGTGGAAAGTAGCAATGCAGAGAATTCACTCAAGCTCCATATGCAAAGCATACAATTATACAACTCAAAATTATATATCGAGCACATCTGTCTCGACTAAAACTCTCCAAAATGTTTCCAGGGCATGATCCAACCTGCGAACGTTGCAACCAAGCCCCAGCCTCACTAGGTCACATGTTCTGGGCCTGCTCCAAATTAACATTATTCTGGACAAAAATTTTTAATTACCTCTCAGACAGTCTTGGACTCACAATCCCTCCTAACCCATTAACAGCTGTGTTTGGGGTTCTTCCAGAGGGTCTTAAAGTGGAGAAAGACAAACAAATTGTGATTGCATTCACTACACTGTTGGCACGCAGACTTATTCTGATAAACTGGAAGAACCCAAACTCTCCTCTTTTAAGTCAGTGGGAAACTGATGTGTTATACTATTTAAAATTGGAAAAAATCAAATACTCAGTTAGAGGATCTGTGCAGACTTTTTTCAAAACATGGCAGGATCTAATCAGTAATATTTTGAAATGATTTTATAAAGCACAGAGAATTTGTTGATTTAGGTATTTTTACAAGCCTTAAATTTTACACCGTTTGGCTTGCTCTCTCTCTCAGGGGTGGGGATCGATCTGTTCTTAGTATAATTCTTTTTTTTGTAAAAACTTGATTGCTATGTATTGATTGTAATAAAATTAATAAACAATAAAAAAAAAAAAAAATTTTGCACAGAGCACAGTGACATTAAACTTATATTCTGATTACACTAGGTCACAAGGTTACAGACCAAAATCAAGGTTCTTGCCCCAGTATTTTGTAAGTAGATAGATAGATAGATAGATAGATAGATAGATAGATAGATAGATAGATAGATAGATAGATAGATAGAATATGAATAAATTAGACCAGCTGGCAAAGATGAAAAGTAAAATAACTTCCAGAGAAAATGAACCACCAGGTCTCAAGGTTATTAGGAAAAACACATGTCAAATATAATATTATTATGATCTTCTTTTAAAAAAATCATTTTTTGCTTTTGATTTTGGGTTTTGGATTTGTTAATACAATATGATTTTTATCAACTCACTCATTTTTTTCACCACTATTTTCATTGTATTACCATGATGACTGTCATAGATGTTCCTCAGTGCATGAAACTGTACTTGAATATTGAATTCTAGTGTAGTTAGAGACAGATTATTTTGGTTGAGTTTGTACCTTTGCTTTTCTCTCAAATTCACTGCACCTCTTCTGCCAATTTATGATGTTTTTGTTGTTGTCCTTTTCCCAGTTAAGTCCCTGTTCTCCTTTGACAATCCTTTTGTTTAGTCCTTTTGGTTCAGTTTAAGCTCACATTAGTTTTCAGGCTCTTCTTACGCCCACAACAAACTTTAAGTTCTGGTATAATCCTCCATTTCCTGAGGAATGGAACTGTGTGAGACAACAAAACTTAAGCATTTAAAAATTCTGAAAAAATCATACATTGTAATTTACAAATGCATAATATTTTTTTAATACTAATGATACATTTCATCTAGTATGTTGATCTGCATGTCTTTGCTTTCTTTGTGAATGCTGCAGATCTTCTGAATTTCTACAAGTGGTGTAGAGCATGCACTGCTGGTTGGATCAGGGGGTTTCACAGTGAAAAATGTGCTGAATAGGGGTGGGATACTGATCAGGGAGATATCTGCATTTTATGTTGAGAGCACTAACTGCCTAATGCATTTTTCTTGAACACTAGAAAAATAGAAACATCTGTTCATCTGTCCAGTGAAGTGACCCACCTAACTGCTTTTTACATTTCGGGAGGGGGTTGCTGTAGGTGGACCGCTAATCTTTGCAGAAAGTTTGTCACAAGTGGATGGAAGGCTGATGTTTTGATAACTGTAATTAGGTGTTTTGAAAAATGTAGAATTTATTCTTGAAATTTTACAGTTTTATTTTGGTTTTAAAAGCGTTTTTAATTTTTATCATTATTTTGTCATTGATTTTTACTCAGCCATTTTTTTTCAAGGGCTCTGCAATTTTTTTTAATGATGGCAACCACATTGTTGTTGGTAACGGCCTCTCCATTGTTACCATGCAGCTATAGCAAACTGTATTGCAAGACATTATTGCTAAGACAGCATTTAAAATGGTGGCATACTGTTTCTGGTGTCCAAATTTGTGTATATAAAATGATTTGCTCTTGAGGTGCTTAAGAGTAGGTAGGGCGAAAATTTTTGGTGGTATTAGAACTTTTCTCATATTTGTTTTGGTTTTGTTATTATTCCTACTTTTGATCTTTCAATTTCAGACATTTCTTTTTTTTTTTCTTCTCCTGTTCCATTTCAAATATTAACCTTTTTCCATCAATAGCATAACAGATGGTTTTGCAAAGATATTTTTCTGACTGTTCTGTTTTAAGGTGTTCATGTTGTTTATTTTGTTTTAAACACTCAATTCTTTGATATTAATATTACTATCATTATTATTGTTGTTATTATTAATGCAGTTTTTTGTGGCAAACTTCATCTTATGCATAAAACAAAAATAATATGGCATAGTAATATATAAAAACTATCTGTGTTACCCATCTTCACCCAGGACATTTCCAAAGAAAATGGGCCTAGGTTATAAGTGCTGTTAATTATTTACAATACAATACACTCCAGTTTTTTTTTGTATAGCCCAAAGTCACTCTAGAAGTGCCGCAATGGGCTTTAACAGGCCTTGTCTTTTGACAGCCCCCCAGCCTTGACTCTCTAACACACGGGTGTCGAACTCCAGTCCTGGAGGGCCGCAGTAGCTGCAGGTTTTCGCTCTGACATTCTTCACCATTAGTGAGCCATTTTTGCTGCTAATTAACGTCCTTTGCCTTTGTTTTAATTAACTGGACTCAGGCCCCTTAGTTGTCTCTATTTCCTTAATTAGCAGCCAAACAATAATGAGACACAAAACAAGCTGCCACCTGACTAGCTCACCTGTGGTCATCACACAATATCAGAAAATAAAGAAAGGTGAAAGTCTCTGTAAGGTTGATCTCTCCGGTCACCCAAACATTTTGACGGTGTTCTTAAGAAAAACAGAAAAATCAACAGATTTAGAAATGGCTGCTATAGCAGAATGGGAGCAGCAACAAGCTGTGGAATTAAATAACAGGTTTAATTAACTGCAATAATGAGCTTCTCATTAAGAGATTGGTTGGAATGAAATTGGTTGGAGTTTGAAAACCCAGTTCAGCTGGTCATCTTTTGGCTTGTTTCACATCTCATTTCTGTTTGGCTGCCATTTAATGAAGAAAGGAATCAATTCAGAGGTGAATCCTTAAAACAGGGCTATTGACATGAAGGGAAAAGAAGATAATTAGCAGTGGAAATTGGTCACTGATTAGGAAAAGGGTTAGAATGAAAACGTGCAGCCACTGCGGCCCACCAGGACTGGAGTTCGACACCCCTGCTCTAAGAAGACAAGGAAAACCTCCAAATAAAAACCTTTCTTGGGTAAAAAAATGGAAGAAACCTTGAGAAAGGCAGTTCAAAGAGAGACCCCTTTCCAGGTAGGGTGGGCATGCAGTGGAGGTCAAAAAAGGAGTAAATACAATACAGAGAACAGAACACAAGTAATCCTCAATGCAATACAATAGTAGAATAGTAATATTACAATTACAGAGTAAAATGCAAGAGTAGATGATATCATGTAATATGATTCAGATTTGTTCAGAGTCCTGGAAACCTCGGCCATCAAGCTGTCCCACCCACTGGCTAATCTGATGAAAAGACCCTTCTACCCAATGATTCTAGTACTCCTTTATCAAATATGATGTTTTCATAGGCAGGCAAACAACTTGGCAGGTGGGCCATGGCACTAAGTGCCATATTTGAGTATCAAGAGGAGAAACAGAATAGGTGAGGGTTAGTAACAAATTATAACTATCATGTTACTTATGTTATAGTGCTAATGACTAACAACAGAGATGCAGTATGTACAGTTAATCAGCAGCTCTAGTCAGGATATGCTAAACTGAAGTAGTGAGTCTTCAGTTGGGATTTAAAAGCTGAGACTGAAGGGGCATCTCTTATGGAAGCAGGAAGACCATTCCACAGTTTAGGGGCCCTGTAACTAAAAGCTCGACTTCCCACTGTTATTTTATTAATCCTTGGAATCATAAGGAGACCGGCATCTTGAGATCTTAATGTGCGCTCTGGTTTGTAAGTCGTGATAAGTTCAGACAAGTAAGCCGGATCTTGGCCATTTAAGGCTTTATATGTTGAAGTAGAATTTTAAAATCTGCCTTAAACTTTACTGTGAGCCAGTGTAAGGATTTAAGAAATGGAGTTATGTATTTGTATTTTCTTGTTCTTGTGATAATTCTTGCAGCAGCATTTTGGATTAACTGGAAGCTGCATAGAGAACAGTTTGAACATCCAGTAAACTCCACATTGCAGTAGTCAATCCTACTAGAAACAAATGCATCAATTCATTTCTCAGTATCCCGCATATTTAGAAAATGGCTTAATTTCCCAATATTTTTAAGATGGAAGAAACATGATTTGGACAACTTTGT
Organism: Polypterus senegalus; assembly: GCF_016835505.1. Taxonomy (NCBI): domain Eukaryota; kingdom Metazoa; phylum Chordata; class Cladistia; order Polypteriformes; family Polypteridae; genus Polypterus; species Polypterus senegalus. The sequence continues at coordinate 33,289,527 of NC_053165.1, forward strand.
AATATGTGCTTTAAATGACATACTAGAGTCAAAGGTAACTCCTACATTGTGGGCTGATTCAGTAAAATTAATAGTGATTTCAACTGAGTTAAATGATGACAAAATATTGTTGTGATCAGCGTCATTCCCTCCAACAATTAACATCTCTGTTTTGTCTGTGTTTAAAGACAAGTAGTTCTCATCTATCCACTCCTTTAATTCAATAACACAACTAATTAAAGACAACATCAGAGAAACTTCATTTGGTCTAAATGAAAGGTATAACTGGGTGTCATCTGCATATGAGTAAAAATTAACATTATGTTTCCTAATGAGAGATCCCAGTGAAAGCATTTAAAGTGAAAACAGTAAAGGTCCCAGTACTGAGCCCTGCAGGACACTATATCTCACTACTGTGTATAATGATGGAGTACTGTCAGCACATTTCTGTACATATTGGAATCGATTTGATAAATAAGAACTAAACCAAGCGAGCACGGGGCCTGTACGCCCAACATCATTTTCTAGCCTGTGCAGTAAAATAGAGTGGTCAATGGTGTCAAATGCTGCACTTAAGTCTAACAACATACTTACAGTGGAGTTTCCTTCAACAGAGGATATAAGAATGTCGTTTACAACCCGTAGTGCCATTTCTGTACTATAACCAGTGCAGAAACCAGACTGGAATTTCTTAATGCATAAGGTGTGAGTGAAGCTGATTTGTGGCTACTTTTCTAGTATGTTAGAGAGAAAGGGTGAATTTCAAATCTATATACAGTATATATAAAGGAGAGTTGGGATCCGAGAGACTATGTTTGTGTGTTTGTGGAGGGATGGAGAGTTAAGGCGGGTGGGGGAGTCACGTGATCATCTCCCTCCCATTCACTTTATTTCATTCACTTTATTTCGCTCCGAGTGTTTGTGGAGGGATTGAGAGTTAAGGCGGCCCCTCCCATTCACGTCATTTCATTTACAGTACTTCATTTCGCTCCGCAGCTGACGCGGTCATGCCGTTCTTTTTCCTTAGTGTTTAGTCCTCTCTCCTTTACTGATTTAAATAAAGGAGAGTTGGAATCTGAGAGACTGTGTTTGTGGAGGGATTGAGAGTTAAGGCGGCCCCTCCCATTCACGTCATTTCATTCACTTCATTTCGCTCCGAGCTGAGCTCTGCTGAGCTCCGCAGCTGACGCGGTCTTACCGTTATTTTTCCTTAGTGTTTAGTCCTCTCTCCTTTACTGATTTACTGTTTACTAGATGCAGTACTTATTTAATAGTATTTTTTCCTTTAGTGTTACTACTTAGTGTTTCTTAGTGTTTAGTAGACGCAGTATACCAGTGTTCCCGTTGGTGTTGCGGTTTTCTGTTACTTTCTACTTCATTTTAGTGTTTAGTAGACTTTTAGTTTATCTCATTTACTGTTGTTTTTTACTGTTGTTCCCGTCGGTGTTGCCATTTTTTTTACTTTATCTCATTTAGTGTTGTTCCCGGCGGTGTTGCTGTTTTTCCCGTTTCTATTTTTTATGTAACATGCTCACAAATTAGTCATAGAGAAAATTTATATATTTTGGCTCCAGGAGGACAAACCAAAAATGTTGGATATAAAGAAGCTCTATAAGTCGCATGTAGATACGTAATTATTCCAACTACAGCGACTGCAGCGAAGCGCACGAGGTCTGCTGGTGGGTCTATAATTATTAAGTATGTGTGGGTCTAGGTCTGACTTTTTAAGTAATGGTTTGATGACTGACACTTTTAGTGCATCAGGTACTGTGTAATGCAATAATGAACTGATAATGATAAGAATAGGCGTTGCAAGAACATCCATTGCACTTTTTACTAGTTTTGTTGGCACCGGATTTAGGGAACAAGTAGTGGGTTTCATTTTAGAAATTACAGTTAAGACTTCCTGCTCAGTTACAGGATTAAAAGTTCTAAAGTGTTGAATGCAATGTGAGACAGGGTCTGCTAAGCTAGTATGCAGTTTGTACTGTGATGCTGAGATCTGGGATCTTATATTTTTAATTTTTTCATTAAAAAATCCATATGGTTTGTACTGCTAATATCTGTTGGTTATTTTGCACTGTAAATCTGAATTCCCATTTGTTAATTTGACCACTGTTCTAAACAGTTCATGAGGATTATTATTATGTGGATGGGTAACATGTACTACTTCCTAATTGATTACTTATATGTCTACAGTATTTGTTTTTTATTTATTTTTTAACGGGAGCTCGTACTGTTAGTTCATTGGAGCTATTTAGTCTTGATCATGCTACATAATTGCCCAGGAATAAAGCATTCCTGTAATACATGAATTGCTGCTTTTCCTACTGACTGACCTTGGGTTTTGTTGATGGTGATTTTAAAACATACAGGAAACTGTATTTTTGTTTTGAACAGAAAATTAGTAGGAATAATGGGAATTTTACATATAATTAAATTTATCCTGTAGGACATCCTGTAAAAATGGTGGTTGCAGTCAGATTTGAATGTAATGCTTTTATCTGTAATCTTGTAGCATTTCAGCATTTTGGAGGGTTTAGATGAAAAGCAATATAGAAATTAAAACAGGCATAGTGTATGGAAACAGCAGTTTCTTCCAAAAGAAAGCATGAAACAGAAAATTACAACCAAAAAGAACTGAAATAAATCCCTGTAAATATTACAAAATTGAAAATGAAGGAATGTCAAATAAAATGACAGAAAATTAGAACATTAGAATGTTAAAAAGATTCAGACAAGAACAGGCCATTCAGCACAACAAAGCCCACCAGTCAAGTTTTAAAGATCCCTAAAGTATTACTTGGTCACTTATTCTAAGTGTCTTTGGTTCTCTGTTTAAAGAAAAACTTCCTAATGTTCGGGTGAAATGTACCCTTAACAAGTTTCCAGCTGTGTCCCCTTGTACTTGATGAACTCATTTTAAAATAACAGTCTCGATCCACTGTACTAATTCCCTTCATAATTTCAAACACTTCAATCATGTCACCTCTTAATCTTCTTTTGTTTAAACTATAAAGGCTCAGCTCTTTTAATCTTTCCTCATAATTCAACCCCTGTAGCCCTGGAATCAGCCTAGTCGCTCTTCTCTAGAACTTTTCTAGCACTGCTATGTCCTTTTTTTAGCCTGGAGATCAAAACTTCACACAGTACTCCAGATGAGGCCTCACCAGTGTGTTATAAAGCTTAAGCATAACCTCCATGGACTTGTACTTCACACATCAAGGTGTTATATAACCTAACCTTGCCATGGGCACTATGTAAATATCGTACAATGTCAGCAAGCCAACTGAACTAAAATGAACTTCAGATGTGGGTTTTTACTTTATTTACTCAAGAATTTCTTTTCGAGTTAATCACTATTGTATGTTCACCCAGGGTGCAGGATGACGCAGTACCATAGTTTTATTATTATTATTATTATTATGTTATTATGTTTACGATTTTCATTTGATAACGTCATTCCCTTAAGCTTTTGTTTTTGTGTATTTCAGCAGTAGTATGTTTAAGCTTATATATTTTTTAATATTTTTTTTATTATTATTATTATTTTAGTATGGCTTTACCCTAAAAGCCATTGATAAAGAAAAACATCCCGTGGGATTATTGCAAATGTAAGGATTGACAAGAGATTGAGAACGATTTTGGCAGTGAATAGTCAAAAGGAAAGAGCAAGATGTCAGAAGCCAGAAAGACAGATGAATACCAAGTCACCAAAACAAAAAAAGTGGAAACCATGAGGCGTAAACCAAAAAACAAAAGGAGCGTATAGAAACCAAAATTGTCATCTAACAGCCCAATTTTTACACTATATTCGGTATTTAACCTAAACATAATTGGCTTTACTCCAGGATTGACCTGCAGTCACACAAAAGATTTCACCAATTTTAAAGTGGCAAACACTGGGATGCCTCTGTAACTACGAGACAAAGAAGGATCGCATGATGCAACGGTTGCGGTGCTGTGTATTTTGTGGTTACATGACGTGTAAAGGTTGAAAAAGTAAACAAAAATAAAAACATTAATCATAGCAGCCATAGCCAGACAAAAAAGTTCTGAACACTGAAGTTCTAAAACTGAATCATGTTTTACTTTAACTTATTAGAAAGAGCAATAAAATTTACAAGATGCAGATTTATATGACCCATGAATTGAATTTTTAAATTTAAAGTTGTTTTGTCACCGTAAATGTACTGTAGTGAGCTCTTTGCAACACCTAGTTCACAACCACAGCAACTGGCACCCCAACTTGTGCTTTATAGAGTGGCAACTAACCATGTCTTATTTGAGCTTTACTAATCTTTCTTCTTGCTCACTCTCCACACCTCATGTCATGCCATGTCTTTTTCCTTCTTCACCCGTCCATCCACCCTGTTGGTCAATGCTGTTCGGCTGGTGGCCTTCATTTGCATAACCTGGAAAGCCTCAGACAGCCAAATGGCACTCTGTCTAGCCCAAAAAAGGAAGGGGGAGGGGAGACAGAGGAATTATCAATTAACAAATGAAAAATTGATCAGTTTTGGATAATGTTGATTTTGTACCAATGAGGAGAACCATTGACATGTCGTTAACATGACTCAGGCGCTGCTGCGAGTGGCAGCCTTTCCAGCAGCTCCGTGTATGAGTTTATCTTTCTACCTTTTCCTCTATTTCACTGATCACTCCTACCACTTTCTTTTATATGGACTCTTTCCCTGGACACTTTTTACTACTTGGACATGGATTTTTATACGCAGAGACTCGTCTATTCAGGTAGTCAACTTCAAGCTCTGAGAACAAAGGCCCGTGCCAGTGTGGTTCCATATTTACCCGACGAGGTGGTCGTGGCAGCAGAGCCAGCACTAAGCTAAAAGCTAAGAGGCTAGCGAGAAAGTGGCATTACAAGCCTTCGGTGTCTTCTGTGATACTGGGAAATGTGAACTCACTACCAAATAAGATCGACGAACTGGCTGCGTTGGTGAAAAATGTCAGGACCTACAGAGAATGCAGTTTGTTTTGTTTTTGTGAAACGTGGCTAACAACTAACATCCCAGATGTTAACATGGAGCTACCTGGGTTTAGCACAGTTAGAACGGACAGAGACGCAAATGCCTGCGGGAAGCAGAAAGGAGGAGGACTCGCTGTCTATGTGAATACAAGGTGGTGCAACTCTGGACATGTAAACGTTAAAATCTCCACTTGCTGCAGGGACATTGAACTGTTGGCCATAAGTCTGCATCCCTATTACTTGCCCAGAGAGTTTGGACATGTCATTGTTGTTATTGTTTACATCCCTTCTCGGGCAGACGTGGAGATAGCGGGTGACAGCATCCATTTCGCTGTTGCTAAACTACAAACGCAGCACCCCGAGGCGCTTGTGTTAATCGCTGGAGACTATGTGACGCTGGATAAAACATTACCTGCCTTCTCCCAGTATGTGGATTGTAACACCCGGGGAAATAGGACTATTGACCTACTATATGCAAACATTAAAGACGCATACAGCGCCACCCCGCTGCGTGCACTTTGGGAAAGCAGATCATAACCTGGTTCTTCTTCAGCCTCACTACAAACCACAAGTGAGGGAATACCTAAAACCACACACTCATTCAGGAAGTGGTCTGCTAAGGCAGAGCAGGCTCTGAGAGGCTGCTTTGGGACTACGGACTGGGATATCCTGCAGGGATCATATAGTGAGAACATTGAGGGGGTTGTTGACTGCACTATTGACTACATCAACTTCTGTATGGACTTTGTAGTTCCAGTAAGAACAGTACGCTACTATGCTAACAACAAGCCATGGATTACAAGTGACATCAAGGGCCTTTAACAGTGGAAGCTACTGTTATATTTACGAAAGATATTGCCAAGGGAAAGGAGGTAAATAATGTAAAGGAGGGGCCCCAGGACAGAGCCCTGGGGCACAACTGAAGTAACAGCAGTGGGTTGGGATGTGAAAGTTTTAAGCTAAACAAACTGAGTGTAGCCTGAGAGGTAGGATCTGAACCAATCTAGTGGAGTGTGGGTAATGCCAATCGAAGATAATCTATTGAGAAGAGTAGTGTGACAAATATTATTATATAGCAAACTCCATAATATTAAAACACAATATGAAGCTATTTACAAAAAAAATCCATTTGGGTGTAATTTTACCCTTTCAAAATACAACAGAACATGTGAGATCTAAAATAACACTTACAAATGTTTTGGAGCATGTGTTTCATTTTACAGATGAGCTAGTTACTCTCTATATACAATGGTGCTCCTTATGCTTTCTGTACTTGGGTATATCTCCACACATTTCAGTATTTTCCACATTTCAACGACTTGTCTTGTATGTTCGTGCTAGCTGATCAATCTGACCCAGGTTGGGTGATTGTGAGTGGGCAAGTGTTCACTGGCACACTAGGACTGGCACCTGACTTTTTTTCTTGAAAATGCTAGGTTAAGCTTCAGCACTGAATGACCTTATTAACTGGATTGAGTACATTTTAAAATCAGTTTGGCAGAATCTATGACATGGAAACTGATGAGGCCATCTATACACTTTTAAAAACTGCTTAGCCCATTACGGTGGCACAGAAGCTGGAGGGTTTGTCTCTAAGATTTTTAGTAGGGTGGCCAGAAGGACCAGTGAATATAATGAGTTGGCATAGTTAAAGTCTAGAGTGTAGACACATTATAAGGTATAACAGTTATGATTATAATGGTGAGATTACAAAACAGCAATATTATATTAAAGGGAGCAGAAATCAGATCATTTATTGGCCTATTAAATAACAATTTTCCAAATTCCAATTTGAAGGAATCATCTACAATAGCCTTCTGCTGATGAATATGCTTAAAAATTATAATCTGATACCAACAGAGGGGTGTATTCTATATATAATTTAGATTGAATTATGAATTTGTATAATATTAATGGCCTTGAGAAATTAAAATACTATGGTGTAGTGGGTCCACAGCTCAAGTCAAAAAGGCCAGTTTTTAAATAAATAGTTGCCGTACTTGCGGCTTAGAGAGGGGGTGTGGTAGTTTGGCCAAAGCAGTTCCCAGGTGATTCATGTTGCGGACAGTCCTCGCTTAAGTGCACAGGTGAGGAGTCGGCCGCATCCATAATTGTTGCCGGGAGCTGCTGATTGCCACACCTGATCCACGTCCCCAGATTATATAATAGGAGTGCGAGGCAGATGAAAGAGGGAGAAGAAAGAAAAAAAGAATGGAAGGTTAATAGAGAAGAAGGAAGGAGGACGGAGAAAGCCGGTGAGAGAGAGAAAGCAAGCGAGCGCAGGCTCGCGCTGATTGCAGGCAACTGGGCGAGGCAAGCTCGAGTGGAGTGTTTGGCCAGCACCCGAGGGCCAACGATAGTGGTCGCTCCTGTTGAGCGCTTGTTTGGAGCAGGAGTGACCAGGAGCAGGTTGGCTCACCGCAGTGAAGGGAGTCCGGAGCTAGGAAGTGGAAGCCCCAGCGTGAGCGTCCTGGGAGCCCAAGTCTCAGTCTGGGTGAGCAGAACCGGAGGCAAGGATCGGAAAGACCACTAGATCAGCACAGGGAAGAAGGTCAGCTGCATGTAGGGTGACTCCCCTGGTGCATAGCCTGAATGGGAGAAGCAGGGGAATCACCAGTAAAAGAATGCACCAGGCTTTGTTTTAAAAAAAAACTGCTTCCAGCCATTGTTTTAACCTCGGTTTTAAAAGGATTTTTTTTTTCTATTGGATTTTAACCTCCACCCTTTCACCTATTTTTATTTGAAGATTTAAGGGACACTACACTATTTATTTGAAAACTGTTTGATTTTGTTGCTGTTTTAATACCAGCACATTGCACTTTTTGCACCATCCCCTTGCTTCATCGTTGTACCTCACTGTCCAGCTCATTGGTGACATTACCGATGGTGTCGGGTTCGAGAGCTCCCAGAAGTTGGATGGGAGCATGGAGCAGAACCCACATCATCACAAATGCACCACAAGTCAGATTTCATTTTCAATTTATTCCGCAGTAAACTAATCACAGTAAAACATTTACACAGGAGTAACTGGAGAATACTAATTTACAACTATACTTTAATATACACATATTTATGTATTCTGTATATCTTCCGGTCATTTAATAAATAACAGAAAAAAGTCAAACCACTCCTTGCAAAAATGGGAACTTACTAACATGCAGCCATACTTTTATATGCAGATATTTATGTTCTCTGTACATCTCCCTGTCAGGCAAGTGGTCTCCCATTCATACACTCTCATTCATATGCACTGCATGCTTTATTATTCAGTTCCTGTGCCTTTTTGCAAATTAGTTTATGTCTGAAAAAGAGTTTGAATATGTAATTAACATTCAATACCGCTACATTAATTTATATAATGTAGCTAAACTTAGCTTTCCAGTTATACTAACTGGCTAACTAAAGTTAGTTAGTTGGCTAAACAAGTGTTACATTAGTTACTGTGTCTCTTCTGCAGGTTTAGTTAATGTCATAAGTAGTCCCAAAATCACAATCAGCACAACCGTCCTCACAGAACAGCCGTCCAGAGTTTTCAACAGCAGCACTCACAGCACTACAGTGGAATAAGTAGTGGGAGGGGACTCAATGGCAAAGAGGTATAACTGGTAGTACTGAGGCCAGTGCCTTTAAAATTTCACCTTAGTCAGTTGATCAGACTTTTTAAAGGATGAAGACTAGGATGACCAGTAGGCTCCATTGTTTGTGTCAGAGTCAGATTGCCAGGACCAACTCTAGATGGCTGATTCTTCCAAAACGAGAAAGAATTACTTGCAGTATGAAGGTTTTCAAATCACTTCAGTACTTCTTGTCCTGCACCTTCTGACTCACAAGTACGCAAACACTCTATATATGATATACCATTTGACTCATCTTGATGCCTAGTTACATAAGATCCATCCATCCATCTTCCAACCCACTGAATCCGAACACAGGGTCACAGGGGTCTGCTGGAGCCAACCCCAGCCAACACAGGGCACAAGGCAGGAACCAATATTGAGCATTTTATGATTACCCTGTATTTTTGACCCTCTTGATCTAAAAAAACTAATTTCTTAGATATTTTTGGACTATAGTCTGTTCAGGAAATTACATCCTTATAAAAAGAGTAAACCAATACGTATCTTCAGCAAAAATAATTAGAAGAACTATAAGTTGTCCATATCACATAAACTGACTCCAGGATTTCACCCCCAATGAAATTCAAAGAGTCAAAGTTGCTCCTTTTTACAAAACTACGAAAAAAGGAAGACTGGTAATATAAACATCTGGAGTGTCATTTTACGTTGTTTCAGATTAGCTGGTCATGAATATTTTTGATATTTGATTCTTTACCAGTGGTCCTAGCTATCTAAGAGCCACTTGTAGAAGGTTAAAAATGACAAATTTTAAACTTAAGCATGTGGGATGTTGTTTTTGACTATTTCAAGGTGAGTGATTATAACTATGATTGCCTTCTAGCCTTCTATGAACCTCTATCAGAAGATGAAAAATTACATATTTCTATTACAATGGAGAATATATAGACTTTAGATATGTAAATTGAACCTGTGACAGATAGGGGGAGCTTCTTAATCCTCCACTCCCAGACTCGTTGCCACCCTTCCACCCAGCTCAGCTCGCCGTCTGGGAGTTCCCAGAGTCCTTTTATAGTCCCTGACCCAGTAGTGTTTCAATCCCCAGTCCATGTGATCCTTTATCACTTCCGGGTCAGATAAAAAGTCCTTTTCTTCACCCCGGAAGCACATCTTTCCCCTTGTCCACGTGACTCAGACGTACTTCTGGGGCGTAGGGTAAATAATCGTTGTTCCTCCCTGCAGCGTCACCTAGTGGCCCCCATGGCATCCAGCAGGGCTGTGTATAAAAACTGCAATGTCCATGATGCCTTGCTGGTCTTCGGGGAACCTCCATACTGCAAGGAGGGCTCCACCTGGCAGCTTGGGGGTATTGGCTGGGATAAACGGCTGGCCATACACCACAAACCACACATTTTAAAATTTCAAATGTTTGACTCAGCTATTCTTGTTTATTATGCACTTCTGCCTCAGGCAGTAAATCAGGTCAAGCAGAGGTCCCTGTGCATGTCCTTTCTGTAACAACAACAACATTTATTTATATAGCACATTTTCATACAGATAATGTAGCTATGTAGGACCCCATATGTCCATTTCCTCTTACCTGATTTATGGTTGCAGAGAGATGGTGTCGGTAAACATTTTAAATGATAAAATGTGTATTGACTTATGCAGATAAACAAGTAAGTCTGAAGAAACAATAAATAAGAGAACTCCCCCAAATCAATGCCCTACCCATAATGCCCATTCGCATCAAGCAAGCTCTATGAGGAGGATTGTAAGGATGCAGATAAACAGAACCAGTGCCTGGATAGCCACAGGAGAAGGCTGTAGTCCAATTGTTGGGTCAAAAATAAAAAGTCAGAGAAACAGCAATAATATCAAAAGCTGAGATCTCTCTTCCATGCCGCTAGGCCTGTCATGATAATTATAAGTATGTTAATAATTATTTGTCATGAAAATAATTGCCATTACCGTTCTCATTGGCGCCCTGCGGTGGGCTGGCGCCCTACCCAGGGTTTGTTTCCTGCCTTGCACCCTGTGTTGGCTGGGATTGGCTCCAGCAGACCCCTGTGACCAGGTAGTTAAGATATAGCTGGATGGATGGATGGATTTTCATTGTCTTTTTAATTTTTTTTGTGACTATAGCTCAATCACCCTAGTGATATCATAATAATGCACATACATCTGATGAAGAAGATGCTGTTTATTAACACCAGAAATCAAAACATAGATAGATTCATACTTTAGAAAATGCAGTAAATCCTCACTGGGGTTGATAATGGACTGTACTCCATCACACAACTGGAAACCTGTGACCAGCTCAACTCAATCTTATCTCCTGTATTAAAATGCTTAGAGCTCCTGAATCCTGCCTTCTGAAACATTCCACAGCATATTATACTTCAGTCCACTGCATGGTTAGACTACCAGGTAATAAACAGAATTTCAAAATGTTCCTATGGATTACAATTGCCTAGAAAAGAGACCCCAAGGATACAAAAAAATTACCTTCAAAGAATGTATAGCAAAAAGGGAAAAAAAGGGAAAATGGATAAAAAACATTGATTCCACTAAATGAACCAATCAGTTCTAGGTATATATAACAAATATCAATATATCTGCAGACAGAATGGAAAAAAGGTAAAAAGGATTGCTTCTGAACTTGCAGCAGCCATTTATCAGGCTTCGTCAGGGGGCACGGTATTGGCTGTCTGAAAAAGAGGAGAGCACAATTGTGCTGAACAGTCAGCAGACAGTCACTAAATGTGACCTGGGCAGTAATTGTCAGTCACTTAAATTGACATGATCTGGCAACATGATTAGTGACTGCAGTCAGCTAATCTGACATACTCCTCCACGACTTGAAGTTACATAATGTGTCTGCGTCATTGGCCATCACAGTAAAAAAGGGTAGGCTGATCACAGAAAGGGCATGGAAGCTTAGTTGTACCTAAATAGGAAAAGTTGACTCTTCAGAAATACGGTACAGAGATCACCTGTAACACCCCAAGTAGAAGAAGCAGGGTTGCAAAAACAGAATCACACTTGTGTAACAAAGTAGATGAGCTTTTCAAACAAATATACCCATTTTTCCCCAATGTTTTCTATAACAGCAAACTGTCTAAGATGAAATTACACATAACATCCATACAGGCATAATATAAAAATGGTGTAGAATATAACTACATTGCAAATACAACAGAGGGTCTAAGTTGTTCTTAGCCATTCGATTTATTTGCCCTGAGATATGGCTGAACAAATGTGGAAAAATAAACCGAAAGATAATGATGCAGAATACTACAGCAACAAAAGGGGAGCAGTACTTGAAGTGCCCAGCTGTCTATATACTGTACAATTTCATACATCTCTAGACTGCAGCAGTGTAAATCAATATTTTTATGTCTCTCAGTTTCACTGTCCGTGTCCGAGCAGTGGTAATGACTCGAGATGACTCCAGTGGTGGATGGGTGCCAATGGGTGGTGGAGGATTAAGCCATGTGACAATCTGTAAGGGGAAAGGCCATGAAGAGAGCAGCCAACAGGACTACCTGATCCGAGGCGAGAGACTCCGAGACCAAGCCGTGAGTAGTTATCCGTCATTAATTTGTGAACTTTTTGATGAAGTTATTATTACTGATTTGTCTTCCTTTTCCTGACCACCCTTTCTATCAGCCAATACTGGAATGTAATGTGAAGCGGGATCTGGTCTACAACAAGGTGAATCCGATCTTCCATCACTGGAAAGTAGACGAGAGAAAATTTGGGTTAACCTTCCAGAGTCCAGCAGATGCTGTATCCTTTGAAAGGGGCGTCCAGAGTGCCATTGAGGAACTGGAAGATGGTAAGATGACTACAGCAACAAGGCTGAGGTATAAAATGAGAAAACGTGCATGGTTACAAATGCTCATTGGTATGGATAAAATGAGAATTAGTGCATGTGGTACGAATGAGAGAAAGGGCACATTACGTTAGCAAGAATGAGAGACTGGGAAAATTACAGAAGCATTGGACAGGGTCAGCAATCTCATTTGGCCAGACATGTTTCACCAGGACAGATTATAAGTGCTGGGGGCTAAATTGGATTCACTAAAATGTAAGTTAATTACATTTTAAAAATCATGTTTTGCTAGTTAAATTTCTTTTTCTTTTTACAGGGTCAGAATCATCTTCTACCAATCCAGATGAAAATGAAGGTGCCGATGAAACCAGAGGAGTGAGTCCTAGTGTACTGTTTTTTATTTTCAAATTTGCAAAACAGAATCAGGCAAACTAGTCTGGGCAGTTTGAAATGCAAAAAGTGACTTAGCTGCTCTATATTTAGTAAGTCCCTTAAAGTTTGTGTTTAATGTTGCCATTCTAGTGAGATAGGATGGATACTGAAAGTTCCCTTCCCATGATACTGTAGCACAAGGAGTAATGGGTGTCCCATTAATGGGAAGCTAGCATTCCTACCATGATGAAAGGAGGACATTGTTGCATTTTGGATGTTTCTTTGTTGAGGTAGGGGCTGAGCTCAATATATTTCCACCCAGGGCTTTGGTGAGTGATCACTCTCCTATTTAACTACCACTTGTGAAAAAAACCTGGTTGTTCACACATCCTTATGGAGATCATGAATGCACTATTGTCTCCTGCCCTAGCCTGTTTAGAACAGTCTCTATGGGTGCTGCCTTTTTCCCTTCAGCTTTTTCTGCACATTTAGTCATTCATTACATTTAGTATTAAATGGACCTGTGTACTTCATGAAAAATAATCTTCATTTTTAAGAAAATTGTTCAAAATCTGCACTGAGGCTTTCAGTGATCCTGGACTTGGGAGTTTGAGGAACAAGAGAGACTGTAATGGCAAAGGAGGGAAGGATGAGTGAGAAAGAGGAGTTGAATGGCTACATGGTGAGAAACGCAAAGATCACTTGCAAGTCCCCCTTTTACTTCAGTGCTCTCATTTCTGAGGCTTTTTCTCCATGCATTACAAAAAGCACTTATTTTTTTAACATAATGAGGAAATTGAGAAATTATTAGAAGCATGTCTCATATATGAGTTATTGTGTGTATGTGAATGAATGTATGTGTCCTGCCATGCACAGTTGGTTCCCACTTTGCACCCTATGACTCCTTAGGCCTCTGATATTGGATTAACTGATTCAGTGGATGGGTGGATGGATTTCTTATTCTTTCTTTGTTTCCGTTGAATAACACAAAGTGAACTGAGCAAGATGGACTTCAAAATTTGTCTCTATAGCTTGGAGGTCGGATGACAAATTGTGAACCACGATTTTGTTAGCACAATGATTTTTTTGTTTGTTTTCTTCTGATTATTGCAAAGATTCTGTAAAATTTACTTTAAAGGGTTCACTGCCAAGCCCTTTATTGTCTCTACATTAGCATAGCATAGCATAGCACTGTGTGAACAGGTGCTTAGTGGAGTCTTAAATGTGTAATTTGCTTGTGGAACTGGTCACCAGTTCTTTCAGCAGCTTTACAGCTATACTGTTAACATTAAAGTCAGGATGGCTTTCTTTTTCTTATGGTTTCACAGTCACTGTTGTTCCTCTTTAATTACTATACCCGCTTAATCCATTCCATGTTGCAGGTGTAGAATAAAATTTAAAAAGTAAAAAAAATACTTTCTATTTGTCAAAATTGTAAGCAACAGTTTACAAAGGTCAACATTCAATTAAAAATTTTTATGAATGCAACTTACATCATATGCAGTTTTGTGATGCAGTAATTTGTAAACAGCATGCACAAAGGTTCTAAACTGAGACATTGTTAGCCCTTTAGATAGATAGATAGATAGATAGATAGATAGATAGATAGATAGATAGATAGATAGATAGATACTTTATCAATCCCAAGGGTAAATTCACATACTCCAGCAGCAGCATACTGATAAAAAAAAAATTAAATTAAAAAGTGATAAAAATGCAGGTAAAAAAGACAATAACTTTGTATAATATTATCGTTTACCCAAGAGGTGGAATTGAAGAGTTACATAGTGTGGGGGGGAACGATGTCCTCAGTCTGTCAGTGAAGCAGGACGGTGACAGCAGTCTGTCGCTGAAGCTGCTCCTCTGTCTGGAGATGATCCTGTTCAGTGGATGCAGTGGATTCTCTATTATTGACAGGAGCCTGCTCAGTGCCCATAGCTCTGCTACAGATGTTAAACTGTCCAGCTCCATGCCTACAACAGAGCCTGCCTTCCTCACCAGTTTGTCCAGGCGTGAGGAGTCCTTCCTCTTTATGCTACCTCCCCAGCACACCACCGCGTACATGAGGGCACTCGCCACAACTGTCTGATAGAACATCTGCAGCATCTTATTGCAGATGTTGAAGAACGCCAGTCTTCTAAGGAAGTATAGTCGGCTCTGTCATCAGTATTGGCAGGCAAGTCCAATTTATCATCCAGCTGCACTCCCAGGTATTTATAGGTTTGCACCCTCTGCACACAGTCACCTCTGATAATCATGGGATCCATGAGGGGCCTGGGTCTCCTAAAATCCACCACCAGCTCCTTGGTTTTGCTGGTGTTCAGGTGTGGGTGGTTTGAGTTGCACCATTTAACAAAGTCCTTGATTAGGTTCCTATACTCCTCCTCCTGTCTGTAAGATAGTTCACGATCCATGCCAACAGGTATGAATCTACTCCCATCTCTGTCAGCTTGTCCCTAAGGAGCAGAGGTTGGATGGTGTTGAAGGTGCTAGAGAAGTCCAAAAATATAATTCTTACAGCACCACTGCCTCTGTCCAAGTAGGAGAGGGATCGGTGTATGGAGGAATATTTCAGACAAAATTAAATAAATAAATGCGCAAATAAATAAAAGTACTGTGAAATGTGAGCATAAATAAATAAATGTGTCCTGAAATGAGAACCTAAATAAATAAATTTGTCATGAAATGAGAGCATAAATAAATGAATGTGTCACGAAATATGTTTTTTGTTGCTTATTTATTTATTTAATTTTGTCTGTAACATTCCTCCAAACCATCATGAAATACGACTTGAAATAAAACTGTCACTTTCACTTGTCAAAGTTGAGAGGGTGGGCTCTAACACACCCTCTAGTTATTGATTGATGAATCGATAGCACAAGAATTAATTAGAAAAATGCTTACTACAGTACTGCCGATGAAATGGATTCTGGTGAAGATATTTCAGAGAGAGAATTGAAGATTTATCGGAAGAAATTACAATGTTGGCGGCTCTTTTAGACTCCGATATAGATGTAACTATTTTTGAAAATATCGAAGAACTGGTGGAATGGCCCCTGATCAGAGTTGTAAAGTTGTTTGAAAAAGTAGCTGTGAATATGCACCTGACTTAATACTCGTAAAACAAAGGTCAAATACTCAGTTCAAAATATTAGTTGGCGCTGCTTTGGGCATTCCATGTCAAAGTACCTAACTAATCCAGCCATTGCAGCTTACCGTATATCAAACTGGCTCATTCGCCTTGTGATCGTCTTCCCCGATACACCATATTGATCTGCAATCTGTCGTACTTTTAAACCACATAACAGAAAGTGTTCTATTGACTCATCTGGAATGTCAAAGGATGGATGTCCAGAGCAGGGTACTGCGTCACCTGAACTGGAGTGTAGTCGAGTCCGTTCCACCAGTTCTTCGATATTTTCAAAAATAGTTTCATCTATATTGGAGTCTAAAAGAGTCGCCAATATTGTAATTTCTTCCGATTAATCTTTAATTCACTCTCTGAAATACGTAATATCTTCGGCAGAATCTGTTTCATCGGCAGTAGTAAGCATTTTTCTAATTAATTCTTGTGCTATCGATTCACCAATCAATAACTAGAGGGTGTGTTAGAGCCCACACTCTCAACTTTGACGAGTGAAAGTGACAGTTTTATTTAAAGTCGTATTTCATGATGGTTTGGAGGAATGTTATGGACAAAATTAAATAAATAAATAAGCAACAAAAAAACATATTTCGCGACACATTTATTTCTTTATGCTCACATTTCATGACATTTATTTATTTAGGCTCTCATTTCATGACACATTTATTTATTTATGCTCACATTTCACAGTACTTTTATTTATTTGCGCATTTATTTATTTATTTAATTTTGTCCAAATATATTCCTCAATATCGGTGTAGCATATAGATGATGGCGTCCTCCGCTCTCACCTTCTCCTGGTATGCGAACTGCAGAGAGTCGAGGGTGTGGCAGACCTGTGGCCTCAGGTGGTGAAGCAGCAGTCGCTCCATGGTCTTCACCACATGTGACGTCAGAGCGACAAGCCGGAAGTCATTCAGCTCACTAGGATGCGATACCTTTGGGACTGGGATGATGCAAAATGTTTGCCAAAGCCTCGGGACTCTCCCGTTCCAGGCTCAGGTTGAAGATGTGCTGTAGAGGACCTCCCGGCTCCAGCGCACAGGCCTTCAGCAGTTGTGGCGATACTCCATCTGGATCCACTGCTTTGCTGGCACGAAGTCTCCTCAGCTCTGTGCTTACCTGGGCTGCTGTAATTGTGGGTGGGGATGTCTCTCCTATGCAGGTTTCAGCAGAAGGATGGGTGGAGGGTGCCGTACTCCGAGGTGAGAGTGGGTTAGGGTGGTCAAACCTGTTAAAGAAGTTGTTCATTTGGTTTGTTCTCTCCACATCTCTCTCGAAGGTGGCAACCCTCTTCGAGCCACAGCCAGTGATGATCATCATCCCATCCCACACTTCCTTCATGCTGCCATTCTGCAATTTCTGCTCCAGCTTTCTCCTGTACTGCTCTTTCACCGCCCTGAGCTGGACTCGGTGTTCCTTCTGCACGTGCTTGAGCTCATGCTGATCACCGCCTTTAAAAGCCCTTTTCTTCTGGTTCAAAAGGCCCTTGATGTCACTTGTAATCCATGGCTTGTTGTTAGCATAGTAGAGTACTGTTCTTACTGGAACTACAATGTCCATACAGAAGTTGATGTAGTCAATAGTGCAGTCAACAACCTCCTTAATGTTCTCACTATATGATCCCTGCAGGATATCCCAGTCCGTAGTTCCAAAGCAGTCTCTCAGAGCCTTCTCTTCCTCGGGGGACCACTTCCTGAATGAGCGTGTGGTTGTAGGTAGTTCCCTCACTCTTGGTTTGTAGTGAGGCTGAAGCAGAACCAGGTTATGATCTGCTTTCCCAAGTGCAGGCAGCAGGGTGGCGCTGTATGCGTCTTTAACGTTTGCATACAGTAGGTCAATAGTCCTATTTTCCCGGGTGTTACAATCCACATACTGGGAGACGGCATGTAATGTTTTGTCCAGCGTCACATAGTTAAAATCTCCAGTGATTAGCACAAGTGCCTCGGGGTGCTCCGTTTGTAATTTAGCAACAATTGAATGGATGATGTCACCCTCTATCTCTATGTCCGCCCGAGGAGGGATGTAAACAATAACAACAATGACGTGTCCAAACTCTCTGGGCAAGTAATAGGGATGCAGTCTTACGGCCAACAGTTCGATGTCCCTGCAGCAAGTGGAGATTTTGACATTTACATGTCCAGAGTTGCACCACCTTGTATTCACATAGAGAGCGAGTCCTCCTCGTTTCTGCTTCCTGCAGGTATTTGTGTCTCTGTCCACTCTAACTGTGCTAAACCCGGGTAGCTCCACTTTAGCATCTAGGATGTTAGTTGTTAGCCATGTTTCACAAAAACACAACAAACTGCATTCTCTGTAGGTCCTGACATTTTTCACCAGTGCTGCCAGTTCATCGATCTTATTTGGTAGTGAGTTCACATTTCCCAGGATCACAGAAGGCACCAAAGGCTTGTGACGCCACTTTGTCGCAAGCCGCTTCGCTTTTAGCTTAGCTCCAGCTCTGCTGCCCCTATACCACCTTCTTACCTCGTCAGGTAAATAGGGAACCACACCGGCGCAGGCATTTGTTCTCAGCACTTGAAGTTGACTATCTGAATAGACAAATCTCAGCATGTAAAAATCCATGTCCAAGTAGTAAAAAGTAGTAAAAAGTGTCCAGGGAACGAGTCCACATAAAAGAAAGTGGTAGGAGTGATCAGTGAAATAGAGAAAAAGGTAGAAAGATAAAGTCATACACAGAGCTGCTGGAAAGGCTGCCACTCGCGGCAGCACCTGAGTCAGTTAGTTAGTTGCTATTAGCACTCAGAAATAGTCAGTGCAAA
Source organism: Polypterus senegalus (assembly GCF_016835505.1). Classification (NCBI taxonomy): domain Eukaryota; kingdom Metazoa; phylum Chordata; class Cladistia; order Polypteriformes; family Polypteridae; genus Polypterus; species Polypterus senegalus. The sequence goes on from NC_053165.1 coordinate 33,308,206, forward strand.
GATTATGAAATAATTTTACCAACCATTCATTCATCCATTCATGCTCCTATGTTATACCCACTTACTCCAGTTCACAGTGACAGGGGCCTGGAGAGACCCAGACCTCCTGTATGAAGCCACCTTGAACAGGACTTCAGTTTACTGAAGGAAACATACACACACACACACACCTAGCTAATTTAGATCTGCCAAGCAGTTGGAAGTATGCTTTATTAAAAAGATGAATTAAATCATGCATGTAAATCATCTCTAGCCAACACGGTGACACAGTGGCTAGTGCTGCTGTCTCCTGAGATACTAAATCAAAAGGGTATATGTATTGGCTGTGTGAGTATGTCCTGCAGTGAGCTGATTACTTGTCTATGGTTCATTCCTGCCTGATTTGGCATATTAAAGTATCCAGGAAGGGCACTATAACCACTAAGGTTCTTTTTACATTGGTGGACAAGTTTATATTGGAATTGCCAAAATTGTTAGCCTGATTTACATGTACATTTCATTACATCCACTCATCTCTCAAGCACATAGATTAAATCAAGCAATATGGCCAAGGTTGGCGACCTTTGCTTGAAAACTGACCAAGCAAGGATACCTTTAAAGAAGCCAAGGGATCTCTGCCCCTGGGTACTTTCCCTGGAAGGGCTGCACAATTCAAACAAAACAACAATGCCCGGCGAACTCAATTTCAAAATACTTTACCAGGATTAGACTCTGGCTATTTCATTACCCCTGAAGTGGCTGCAAAAATCAAACAGAGCAATAGAGGCTGGCAAACCCTGTTTCAAAAACTTAGCAGAAGTTAGGATCTGGCTACTTTGGACTGCACAATTCTAACAGAACATTCGACTCACCCCTTAACAAACATAAAAAACACGCTTTAACAAGGCCAGATTGCTACCTTTGAAAGAGCTAAACAAATAATAAACCACTCAACCAAGCATACTGAGGGCAGATGATACCAATAAAAAAGGAAGCTTTAGTGAGGAAATACTAACATTTTAATTTAATCATTACTTATGTTTATTTGCAAATAAACCAGCTATTAAATACTAGAAGTCAAAAGTAGATGAAAAGATGCAACCTTATTGATTTAAGCCAGTGTCTGAAACAGCAAAATTTGCTTCAGCATTATCAGGAGATGACAAGGACAGGAAGATATGGAAAAAGATGATCCACTGTGGCAACCCCCCAAACAGGAGCATCCGAAAGGGAAAGAAGAAGATTAATAGGAGAGAGATGTCCAGTAATTTAAAGTGTCCATTCTTCTTAATCCAACTAAGGCATTTATTAAAAAGATGCACAGTAATGAAGCAATTGAAAATACTGGTTCTTTAATGACACTTTATGGTTCTTTACAGAGTTGTGTGGTTCCTTGTAGAACTATTGCTTGACATTTCATACTAAGGAGGGTTCTTCGCATATGAAGTTGGTCTTTTTTTCTTTGAAAAACTTTGTAATATGTAAAAAAACTGAAATCTTTAGCGTATGGTATGTTACCTAGAAGGACACCAACAGATTAAGGAAACCTGAACTTAGCACGTGTTTTTGTACATACACTGTGTGCACAATTATTAAGCAAGTTGTATTTTTGAGGATTCATCTTAATATGGAACAAATACAGTGCTATCAGGCAATCGAAAATGTTAATAAACTTGTAACTTGAATGTTTTACAAAGGAAATGCGAGTGTTAACATTCTCAGGGGAATACATTTGTGTGCACAATTATTAGGCAACTATAAGTGTGCAGAATTATTACGCAACTAAAGGAAAAACTAACATTTTCCAATCTCACTTGTTTGTTTTCATTTGTTAAAGTGAGAATAATAAACAACTCAAAATTAACAAATAAACATTTCTGACATTTCAAAAAAAAATAAATAAATCAGTGACCAATATAGCCATCCTTCTTTTCAATAACAGTCATAAGCCTTCCATTCATGGAGTTTGTCAGTTTCTTGATCAGTTTGACAACTTTTTTGTGCAGCAGCAACCACAGCATCTCCCAGACACTGTGCAGAGAGGTGTTCTATTTTTCTTTCCCGTAAATCTGCCATTTAAGAAGGGCTTTAGGTCAGGTGAGGAAGGGGGCCATGTCTTTTTTCCTTTATCTTTAAAGCCTTTACTGGCTAGCCATGCAATGGAGTACTTCGATGCATGTGATGGAGCATTGTCCTGCATAAAAATCACGGTCTTCTGAAAAGATGCAGACTTTTTCTTTTATTACTGCTTGAGAAAAGTGTCTTTGTCTTCTAAAAACTGGCAGTATGTTTGGGAGTTGATTTTGAGTCCATCTTAAACCTGAAAAGGTCCAACTAGCTCATCTTTAATAATACCAGACCATACCAGTACCCCACCTTCATTTTACTGGTGTCTGAGTCGAAGTGGAGCTCTGTGCCCGTTACTGATCCAGCCATGGGCCCATCCATCTGCTCCGTCAAGAGTTACTCACATCTCATCAGTTCATAAAACCTCTGTCTTCAGATATTTCTTGTCCCAGTCTTGACGTTTCAACGTATGTGTCTTGTTCTGTGGTGGTGGGGTTTCAGCCTTACTTACCTTGGCCATGTCTCTGAGCACTGAATACCTTGTACTTCTGGGCACTCCATATAGTTTGCAGTTCTGGAATATGACAGCACTGGAGGATAATGGGTTCCTGGTAACTTCACGTTTGATTCTTCTCAAATCTTGGGTAGTTAATTTGCATCTTTTTTTTTCCCCAACACGTTTCTTGTGGCCCTGTTGACTATTTGCAACAAAACATTTGATGGTTCTGTGATCACGTCCAATATCTGAGAAATTTCAAGAGTGCTTCATCCCCTGAAAGACTTTTTACAATTTTTGACTTTTTAGTGTCGGTTAAATCTCTTTTTTGGCCCATTTTGCCTGAGGAAAACAAGCTGCCTAATAATTATGCACACCTTGATATAGGGTGTTGATTTCCTTAGGCCACACCCACCCTCATTAAACAAATACACATCACCTGATATGCTTAAATCCAATAACTATTATAGTTTGTACAGCCTAGAGTCAGAATACATAAATAAAAATGATGATATGGTCAACATACTCACTTGCCTAATAATTGTGCACACAGTGTATGCAGCAAGAGTTATTTTAAAAATCATGACCCATTGATATTTCAAAAATCAGTTTCTACTCTTGGTTATTTACTATATGGAGCTTGGTACAGATCTAAATAAATAAATGTTCTTTCTGCATCCTTCATATGGATGAATCTTTTGGGAACCAAAAATGTTCCCCTGTGGCATTGCTGTGAAGAACCACTCTGGCACCTTTATTTTTAAGAGTGCACTTGCATTTTCATTTTGTAGCTTAGACGGCATGCCGTTTTCAGTGTGTCTTCATAATTTGATTCTTCATAACATGTACACTGCTCTAATATTAAAAAAACCTGCATCGTTCCTCCATTTTGAAAGCAGGCATGTTGTCTGCCTCATGTCCGTCTCTCTCCTAATATGCATGACAAGTTAAATAAAAAATTACCCACAAGCTCCCATTTCATATTTCCTTACAGGCATATATGAACTAGTTAGCTTAAACATGAATCATTCTAAAAATTAATATTTCTCCCAGAGTTCTGTGTATTAGCATGTCTATTTGCTTCCCAGAATTCAATACTTTTATCCCCTTCAATTTGTCTAGCTAATGGCTCAAAAGAATTATAGTTGAAGTTCTCTCATACTTGACTATAAAACTTCCACCTTTCTTTCTAACTCCTCAAATACTTGCCTCCATTCACTTGTTTCTGATCCCCCCACCCCCTGATATGCCTGACAGTATTATATCATCGTTATGCTAAATCACCTGCTTGTCAGCAGTATTTGTACTGCACTTGCATTTAACTTTTTCTAAACTCTGGGTTAAATTGCAAACAGGTTATGGTAGTTTTCTTGTCTTATAGTATTGCTATAGTCTTGCTCACCAAATTTATTCAATAAAAAACTATATCATTTCTAAAATAAAACACAAAAATGAAATATTACAAGTCTTAATTAATAAACTAAAAACAAAAAACTCCAAATTATAAACCCCATTACACTGCGTTACCCTAATGCTACCAGGATAGACCTTTGCTCTCTGTAACTCTGTAATGGAAAAAGCTAGTTTATAAAATAGATAGACACTTATCTAAGAAAAAAACTAAGCAATAATTTCAAATATGTTGCCTCTCATTTAGTAACTACTGTAACAGCTGCGACACAGTAAGCAGCTAGTTTCACATACATCTTCGCATACATCGTGATTCATCTCATAACAGTTTTGAATTCAGCACTCTCATCTTCAGCTGTGAGAAAGTGTTAATTACATTTTAGTTCATGTCTTTTTTGCACTGAAAATATTTATGAATGAGCATGGGCACTGGTGAGTCCACAGGCTATCTTGCAGAATTTGAATGTACCCCAAAATTGGGTTTAGACACTCAGGGTCTATCCTGGCCTCATAAGGCTCAAACCCTGGATAGAGGTTCTAGTACACTGTAGGCCAGTCTAGTGTACTTAAATGTGGGAGTAAAACTGGATTACTAAGATAAAAATCCACACAGAAACACACAAAAAGAGCATTAGAATTTTGTCAAATTATTGTCTGCATACTTCATGTGCATTTTAGTAAAATAATATCTGTCTATCTCTGTAAAATTAGGTTATATATTTTAAAAGTCATGTAATATGCTTTTTTTAACATATGTGGAAATATTAAGATTTGATCTTCATCAAAACAGCATCTACAGGTAAACGTGTTGTAATATTTACATTTACACTTACTTATTTGGCTGATGCAGTGTGGTGTCGTGGTTAGGACTTTGGCTTTCAAATGCTGAGGTTGTGGGTTCAAATGCCACTATTGACACTTTGTGACCATGAGCAAGTCACTTGACCTGCCTGTGGTCCAATTGGAAAACTAAAAGAAATGTAACCAATTGTTTCATAAATGTTGTAAGTCACCTTGGATAAAGGCATCAGCCAAATAATTAAATGTAACTAAATAACGTAACAAACAATTACATTTTCTAGTCCATTGTATAATTTAAATAAAGTAGTAATAAGTATACACCTACATATAGCACTGCCTCAAATGCATAAAATTAGAATCAGTTGTACCAAATCAGGGCGACGGGTCTGGCTGCAAACTTCCAGTGGCAGAACCCTCTGTGGCTACACCAGCCATAGGACCCTGTGACAACATTCAAGGGCCTATGGCTGGAGTTGAGAAATGGAAGTCTTGGCAGAGGGCGATGTAAAGTAAATGTGGCTGCCTTTTCCTAAAAAAAAGTCTAATATCGTAAATTAATGCATATGAGAAAATACTATTTATGCATTTGTACAGTAACAGAAATCTCTTTAAATTTAGTTACATTGCCTATGTGTTTAACCAGCTAATATCTAAAAGCATGAAATCACAATTTAATATTCAGTATATTCAAGCTGTGACAATTTAATTCCCAGAATGAACCTGCAGAAAAAAATGTGTGCATGTCTGTGCACGAGCAGCTACTGTCACCTTTGAAGTAATCTCCTTCCACAGCATTTAGTTAAACGGCGTTGCCATTGCTGGAAACATACCTGGAACTCTGTTTTTGTAATATCCTTGGCTTCCTTTGCCATGTTTTGCTGGGTGTCATCCTTTCATGGCAGTCTTTCTTTTTGGGAAGAGACAAAGATCACAAGGGGCTACGTCAGGTGAATAGGCTGGATGAACCAATTTGGTAATTGATTTCTTAGCCAGAAAATTGCGAACACTGAGCACATCATGGCTTGGAGCAGTTCAGGTTTTTTCCTTCAAACAGAATCCCATAACCTTTTCAGCCCTTCTAAATAACATTGTTGATTGACTGTTTGTCCCAGTTAAATTAATTTGTGATGAACTTGGGTGACACTACATGGCCGTTCAAGGAATTAAACTGTCACCCCTCATACTATAATATTTATGTAACGCATTGTTACCATTTAAAATTTGCCTTGTTAAATCTGATAAGTTAATATTTTAAGAAATGATCTGCAAATTCTGATACAAAGTCTGGCTGCATACTTATCAGAGATTCTAGTCATGCTACGCAATAAAGGACAAGGCAGAGCAGCTATATCAAGTGCCAAGTGCACGTTTGTTATTTTATGAAGTGTCTCCCATTTTGGTCAAACAGTTAAGATTTTCACTTTCATCAGTACACGTGACAATACGGTTACTACTACTTACTACTGCCTCTGTACATAGACATATATCAAACCTAGATTCATCTTGAATTTTTATATTTTTAAAAGACTTTTAAAAAATTTGCATTCATTTTTTAAAATGTTTGCTTTGATATACTTTGTTAATAAATAAGGGAAAATTTCTTTTCATATGACCTTTGGGGGCATCAGACTTCATTACTTTACGTAACAGTATTGGTGAGCAATTCATAAAAATAGCACATGATGTTATGAGCAGATTGGATTTTTCAAAGGTTTTTCATGAAGCAGATGCAATTAGAAAAGAGATTTAGAAATCTTAAACTTAAGCCAAGGCTTTGTATAAAGCGTGGACTGTAAAATATGTCCCTTAAGTACAGAAAATTACACTTCTTGCCCCTCTGGAAAAATCTTAATCTGGGGTGCTGGGGGAAAGACTTAATTCAATAGCTAACCTCAGCAGAACAATATAGATGTTGTTCTAGTCATGGAAAGGGAAGCTTTTTTTTGCCTAGAACTGATATGAACAGTCGTGGGACTTCTCATGTAATCCAAGTTATATTATGAATTATGGATTTGAAGAAAACTTATGCCTGCTTACTCCAGTGTCTTGTAGAGTTCCAGGACATTAGTGTCCATATTTGCAAAGTGATGGCTTTGTCCATGTTTTTGCCATTATTTCAAGACCACTTAAGTTGGACATTGAAGGTAGAAGTTCATCAATAAATGTGTCTTAGAAAAGAAATAGAAAGTACTCAGTTTGGAAAATGGACGGTGCCATTTCAGTTTTTCATTACACAGAGAACCATAAAGTCATGGAATAAGTTAACAAGTAGTGTGGTAGACCGTAGGACTTTAGAGACTTTGAATACGTGACTTGATGTTATTTTGAAAGAGGTGTATAGGACAGGCAAACTTTGTTGGGCTGAATGGCCTGTTCTTGACTAGATTGTTCTAATATTCTAAAAAATATGTGGATCTTTCCTAGATAAAAAAGAGGGTGGTTTTCAGTCAGAGGATTGATGGTGCGAAGAACCCTATCAAAATTGGCTTATGCTAAGAGTGGTCTCACACAGTGGGTCAGTGCTAGGGCTGCTGCTAATTTTGATTTATATAAATGATGTGGATAGTAATACAAATACCAAGCTGTTTAATTTGCAGATGATACAAGATAGGTGAATTGGCAAATAATCTAGAATCCTTTGAAATTATTACAGTGGGAATTAGACAGTATGCAGATTTGTGGCAGATGAAATTTATTGTAAGTAAATATAAAATATTACACATAAGAAGTAAACATTTTAGGTTTGAATACACAATGGGAGGTCTGAAAATTAAAAGTACACCTTATGAAAAGGATTTAGAAGTCAAAGTGGCCTCTACACTACCAACTTCCCGACAGTGTTCAGAAGCTGTTAAGAAGGCTAACAGAAGCCTTAGGTTATGCAACATGATGTGTGGAGTACAAGTCCAAGGAGGTTATGCTCAGGTACTGTCATCTGAAGTACTGTGTGTAGTTTTGGTCTCCACTCTACAAAAAAGACATATCAGCACTAGAAAAAGTCAAGAGAAGAGTGACTAGACTGATTCCAGGAATACAGTGGATGAATTATGAAGAAAGATTAAAAGAGCTAAGCCTTTTCAGTTTAAGCAAAAGAAGATTAAGAACAGACATGACTGAAGTATTTAAAATTATGAAGGGAATTAGTACAGTGGATTGAGACCATTATTTTAAAATGAGTTCATCAAGAACACGCAGACACAGTTGGAGACTTGTTAAGAGTAAATTGTACACAGACATTAGGAAGAGACATGTGGAATAAGTTACCAAGTAGTGTGGTAGATAGTAGGACTTTAGGGACCTTCAAAACTAGACTTGATGTTATTTGACCAATCATGACCAATGATCAAAGTCATGTGACAGAACTCCAAATGGCCATGCGTAAATAAAGAAAAATATAGCAGTAACAAAAAATAACTTTGTAAATTCAAATCCAAACGTGAATGTCAGATGTCAGAAATAAGAACCTCATATGTCGAAACCCCTTGTGACAAAACATGCATAAACATGGCTAATACTACAGACACTTTGGGTGAACTACAGTATGTCTTGTGGCTGGTCTAAGATCCTTTCTTATGAGATGGTATATATGATTAGAATAAAGAAAATCTGAATTAAAAAAAAATATGTCACCTTACCTGGAGAAGCATTTTAATAACAAAGCTAGTTTATATGACACCTCTCTAAATCCATCTTTAGGTTTACAACAAATCAGGTATAAGGCTTACAAACATGTTTATAAAGTAGAAAAATAAAACAATTCAGTATGTACAATCAAAAAACCTGAATATTAAATGGTCATAGATTCCTCTGTCTGAAGAAATCGAGGCAACATATTCTCCAAAGTTCTGATGCCACAGGAAACCCACAAGCACCTACTGCAAGCCACAAAGATTGCAGTAAGGGGCTATCTGTTTAATTATTTGAAGCTGTAAAACCATTGTAAACCTTGAGCTGTAGCATATACTGAATTCTGTTTTTGGACATCAGTATCTATACTAATAAAAGGCAAGGCCCTCACTGACTCACTCATCACTAATTCTCCAACTTCCCGTGTAGGTAGAAGGCTGAAATTTGGCAGGCTCATCCCTTACAGCTTACTTACAAAAGTTTGGCAGGTTTCATTTCGAAATTCTACGCGTAAGGGTCATAACTGGAAGGTATTTTTTTGTCCATATACTATAATAGACTTCTGCTCGATGCCCGTGGGAGGCGGAGGTACGTAATTTAGTGCTGAACAAAAACCGAATTACACAATTGAGAAGGCAGCAAAAAAATATGACGCGTGTGATACATACAAGCATATTCATAAGTGCAGCTACGGCGGAAGCAAAGCACACGGTGGAATCCCATGTAATCTAGTGCCTGCCCATATAAAGCCGTCCGTCAGCGGCAATCCAATAGAAACACTGCCGCTAAATATTCACAGGTGAAGGACTGTGCTTATGCAGAGGAAGATGAGATGGTCAGAGTGGTGTTTGGCACAAACTCGGCGAAACTGCGAGAGAAACTTTTAAGTGCCGGGTCTTAGCTAATATTAAATATAGCCGTGAACATCGCACGAGATGGCACCAGCACAGCTAGGAACCTACGATGCATGTACACCGAGCGGCTCACATGAAATGACACAGTGCACAGACAAAAAGCAACAGTTCCAAAGAGTACTGAACAAAAACCGAATTACACAATTGAGAAGGCAGCAAAAAAATATGAAGTGTGTGATACATTCAAGCATATTCATAAGTGCAGCTACTGCGGAAACAAAGCACACTGTGGAAAAAGTCAATGTCCCACTAAAGGAAGACAGTGTAAAAAAAAACCCATGCATGCAGTGTGTCACGTCTCAGATAAAGAGGAAGACGAGCTGTTTATTGATGCAGTAAGAAATGAATCGATAAATGAAACCTGTTATCTTTACAACGATTGACAAACACGGAATGTAACTTGAACACAACACATCCTACAAATACGAATCTGATTGAAAGAAATAATGATAATCAAATCCTTGATGACAGCAACACTCATAACACTCACAAAACAATTACTGTATATTGACAATTATGTTACGTTATTTTTAAAATGTTCCCTTTTCTTTTCATAACTTCTTTAACACACTTCTTTATATATATATATATATATATATATATATATATATATATATATATATATATATATATATATATATATATATATATATATATATATATATATATATATATATGTATATATATATATGTATATATATACCCCGATCTACATACTCTCAAACAGACAAACCACACGCCGTGGCGCAATGGTAGAGGCTTCGCCTCTAGCGCCGACGTCCGAGGTTTGATTCCCGAGAGGGGGTGCACTGAGTATGTACGCGCGCTTCCCGATTCATTTTACCCTCGCATCCCCTTGGTTTGAGACGTATGAAAAAATAGGCAGTTAATGCAGAAAGACAGATCACCAACTGAAGGTGTAGTGCGTGTCAACTCAATCTGAATTGCGCGATCACATTCGAAAAAATATGTCTTTTCAAGTTCTATTTAGTCGACACAAATATCTTTGGTTGGAATGTAAGGCGAATTTACTCTTAACATTTGTATGGTGAAGAAAAATTTATGCAATGATGCCTACATTTAACTTACATTCCTACCAAAGATATTTCTGTCGACTAAATAAAAATTCCTTCTATTCAAAATTTAAATAGAACTTGAACAGATACGGTAGTTCATAATATCCACACAGACTTGCACGTAAGAGCGGGAGTCATCCATTTTAACAAACAGCGTATTGCACTGATACGAAATAGCCTGCCCATTTAATTATTTAGGAATGGATAAATAAATTAAGATTTTGTACAAATAATGTTTTTCATTTTTCTTCCTTGATGGATTCTGGCAGCCCCAGCAACAGTTGCCCAGCAAAGAGTGTATATATATATATATATATATATATAGATATATATATATATATATATATATATATATATATATATATATATATACAGTACAGGCCAAAAGTTTGGACCCACCTCCTCATTCAATGTGTTTTCTTTATTTTCATGACCATTTACATTGGTAGATTCTCACTGAAGGCATCAAAACTATGAATGAACACATGTGGAGTTATGTACTTAACAAAAAAAGGTGAAATAACTGAAAACATGTTTTATATTCTAGTTTCTTCAAAATAGCCACCCTTTGCTCTGATTACTGCTTTGCACACTCTTGGCATTCTCTCGATGAGCTTCAACAGGTAGTCACCTGAAATGGTTTTATTATTTCTGGAGATAACCTTTTTCCTTACTTGGTGGTTTCCTGTTGAGTAACAATTGGTGTGCCACCTCATTAGGTGTTACAGCTGCCGTACGTTTGGGAGGTTTCTTATTAGAATTCAGTTTCCTAATTGTAGCCCAGGCCATTTTGCTATTACTAGTCATATCAATGTTCTTTATGGCTTCCTTCCACTGATTTCCTTTCCCCACTTAACAAGGTCATTAGGGTTTCCCCAAGCTCTATTGTATTCTCAGCAAAGGGTCCTCATTATATGCTTGAATGTAATCTCTGTAAAGAGCCTTGGTTTCTTCGCTGAGGCCTAAGATGTACTTTTTCCTACAGCCCCATGGGATGTTACTTTTAGAGCACTCCCATACAGTATGCTGGAACTCTGCATAGCACTGTGGGATGGGTCTGATATTTAAGATGTTAGCTTTCAGTTCTGCTGTAAATTTCTCCCATTAAAACCTTGGCTTTAATTGTGTCTCTCTAGGTCTTATTAAGGCCTTGATGTCAATTAGGATCGTTCGGGGGTGGGATTTAGGTATGGGATTTGTCGTGGACTTTTTGAAGTTTGGGTAGGGTCGTGATGAGGTAAAAACCAGGTCTGGAGTGTACCCTCGTTTCCAGTGAGCACTTTTGGAAGGATGGCTTGTCTTTAGCGTTGTAGAGAATTGTGAGGTTATTAGCTAATGCCCATTCTTCCACAGCTTCACCATCTTTATTGGTTTGACCGTATCCCAAAATGGTATTGTGACTATTAAAGTCCCTACTATGAGGTGAGCTTTTGGTTCAAGCTGGACTTCCTGAGGCCAATTAAATGGGGTTGGAGGTGGCTTGTACACCGAGATGATGTTCAGGTGTTCCATTTCCACAGACAGGATCTCAATCCCCTCGTTTGTAAAATCTCTGCTTGTTAGAATGGTGTATTTGTCCCGGACATATATATCGCACTTCCATGAATGAAGCTTGGATGGCTGCGGTAGGCTGGCACCCTGTCCAGGGTTTGTTTCCTACCTTGCGCCCTGTGTTGGCTGGGATTGGCTCCAGCAGACCTCCGTGACCCTGTAGTTAGGATAAATCGGGTTGGATAATGTATGAACGGATGGAGCTTGGATGGAAGATGACAAGGTCCATTCCTGGTATTGTGGGAGGTGCAGAGGTCTTATGGGTCTCCTGCAGGCATATAATGTCAGCATTGAGTGATTTAAGGAGTTGCGCTTTGTTGGCAGACATGCCTTCAGCATTGAACAGAGGTGGGTAGTAACAAGATACATTTACTCCGTTACATTTACTTGAGTCACGTTTTTTAAAAATTGTACTTCTAAGAGTAGTTTTACTGCACCATACTCTTTACTTTTACTTGAGTACGTCTGTGGAGAAGAAACGCTACTCTTACTCCGCTACATTGGGCAACACTCGAATTGTTGCTTTATCCCATTAGATACGCTATATTTTTGCCAGAGAGAAGCCGCCAGTGGATCTACTGAATTACTATTTCACCAATCAGACGTAACAACAATAATCACAAGACTCCGTTTCATTACTCAAACGTAGCAACAATAATCACAAGACTCTGTTTCACCATTCAGACGTAGCAACAGTAATCACATGGCTCCGTTTCACAAATCAGACATAGCCATGCAGTCACATGACCACACACAAACTGTGGCAGCATAGTGGCACAATGTCCCAATACAGACAGTGGACAGGGAAAGAAAGAATACATGAAAAATGAGAACCAACTCCTGGTGAAGCTTAACCTTCACTTCACTGAGTGAAGAACAAGCATGTTTTAACCAAAAATGCACAGACACAGACAGTCAAGGTAAAGTGAGACTTCTTGTACGTGCACAAGCTGCCTTGTTCTAATGTTATTTTCTTTCAGCTGTGCTATTTGGAGGGTAAGTGAATATGCAGTATTATACTGTCAGTGTACAGTATATCTTGTCACTGTAAGTAGTTTGCACTCTTCAAACATACATATTACCTACTGTAGGTATTGGCATCAAAAGCTTTGTTGTGAAAAACTGAGATTTGGAACTTTGTGTTATTTGCGCATCTTTATTTTATAAACATGTTATTTATTCTTACTCATTTTTTATTTTATTATTTGGAAATAGCAGAATTTACACATTATTTAATATTTTTGTCTGTCTTATTACAACATTTCTAAAAAATAAATCATTTATTATGATCAAACGGTTACTCAGTACTCGAGTAGACTTTTAACCAAATACTTTTTTACTCTTACTTGAGTAATTTTTTTAGATGACTACTTTTTACTTCTACTTGAGTAATATTATTTTAAAGTAATGCTACTCTTACTTGAGTACAATTTTTGGCTACTCTACCCAACTCTGGCATTAAAGGTAACAACGCTAAACTTGGACATCTTCGAGACCATGGATTTATCCTTTTACCACGCCTGAATGAGTACAGTGGACAGTGTAGTGTAGCAATTGGTCTCTGTCTGGTAGGGCACCACGAGAAGGTTTGCTACATGCCCCCATAAACTACGATGATATAACATAAAACATTCCTAAGCCTCTGTATGTGGTAAGGCTACAAAAGTTTCGATATATGAAAAATTGCCGTCTGTGTTTCCGATGCATGTTTGTAACAACAAAAGGGATCTGGAAATAATCATTTTATGGCATATTCCAGGTACAGTACTATTTTTCTTGAGGTAAGGATGTGTTTTTTATTTGCTTGTGTGATAGAAGTTGCCTTCCTGGGAGAAGTTCTCATATAAAAATAGAAGTAAATCAACATGATATCAATTACATTGTAGGTAAAGCTTAGTGTGGTTTTATCTTTGGAAAACAATGACCCCAGAATGAAAGGTTGTTGTAGAAGAAGACAGGTGCTGAGGCAGAGTGCACTGCTGGTCTTCTTTTAAAATGGCTGAGTTTCATAATATTGGTGTTTTTTATGTTCAAATGTGACATGTATAAACTATTTTGCAATTTGAATGCAATCTCAAGACATGGATCAATGCTTGATAGCTTTCTTTGTTTGACAAATGGATGTTTTTGGTAAGTTTTTAGCTTTTGCTTTCCATTAGTGCCCAAGCTCCATGGCTTCCATTATAAAATGCCTGGGCTGGCTGGGTATTTTAAAAAAAATATTAGAAAAACAATTAAATATAAAACACAATTTCATTTGGCAAATGCATATATACCATGTTTGTAAAAAAGTAACTTTGACTTCAACAACGCCCAACTAATCCATTAAACTTGTCAGACTGTAAATTATTATACTATGAAACATGCCACACTGTACAAATAGTCAAATCTCTGTAAAGAGCCAGGAATGATATTCTTAACATCCAAATGGTTTGCAGATTTATCATTTCTCAAAGTAATATCACCCATACTCCTAGTTATCTTTATGATGTTCTGGCCCCAGAAATGTACTAAATACAAAATAAGTCCTCACCCTCTAAAATGGAGTCTTAGACTTTCTTACCCGCATGCTCCAAACTCAAATAATGCTCTAATGCCTATTAACTCAGATGGGCATATCTCCAAACCATAAGACATAAAAGGTAAAATCACAGACTCAAAACAATCCTTGATAATCCTTAAGTAAAATTCAAAAAGGCAGAGGTGAAACCATAAAATCCCTATCATTCAAAAATGATCCAACTTTAAAATTCTTCATTTTTATACAATGAAAGACATATCGAAGAAAACAAAACAAATGCAGAAAAAATGAGCAAAAGGATCTGTCAAAATACAAAACCAGTCCAAGAACATAGAAAATCAGAATACTCATAAAACAGACAACCAACAATCCCCAATGCCATTCTGAATTACTAATCCCTCTGCCAAGAATATATACAGTAGGTAGGGGGCGATGCTCCAGCTGACATGTAAATGATGGCCCAGGCTCCTAAGGTTCCATCCATAACATTAAACTGCAAATACACATAATGCATAAATACTAAAAAATGAAGCAAAACAATATTCAAAACACAAAGACACAAAACATAATTAATAACATCATTTACAAAAATATTTATTAACAAAACTTAAAAATCACAATTTAAATAAAAAATTTCATGAGCCAGGAATAAAAACCTGGTTAAACCATAACAGTAGATAGATGTATAAAACATATCAAAACAGAACATCTTTGCTGTCAAAGAATTGCAAGTCTTCTTCAGGAACATTTGTAGCACACTAAACCATGACTACATGTCTCATTGGTATAGCACACATCAAGTGCATGTTTAAGATT
The DNA here is from genome assembly GCF_016835505.1 of Polypterus senegalus. Lineage (NCBI taxonomy): Eukaryota > Metazoa > Chordata > Cladistia > Polypteriformes > Polypteridae > Polypterus > Polypterus senegalus. Next base: position 33,323,464 of record NC_053165.1, read on the forward strand.
ATTGTCGTGTGTACAAAATAAAATGAAATACCTACTTGCATGTCTCATCTGAATAGTGACAGTAATACAATATCATCAAAAGGACAGGAAATTATATGATAGTCTGAAAAGGTTACAGGCTGTGTGATCTTAAATGAATACAGAAGGCACAAAGACACCATATTGGCAACCTGCAGGACTCCCTAAAATGTTAACATCACCAGTCTTTAAAAGTGGAGCAGACATTTCCCCTATAACTTTAACGATTTTATTATAAATTAAGTTTAAAAGAAAAGAAAACAAAAACTTCTTTAGACAAAGTTATGACACTATTGATATTTAAACATTGTCTGAATTAGATGTTGAGACAACGTATGAACACAGGACAACAACAACAACAACAATTTATTACTTTTATAGCACAAAATCACACAAGGAATGTCTCAATAGGCTTTAACAGGCTGTTTTTTGACAGCCCCACAGCCTTGACTCTCCAGGATGAAGGGGAAAAATGGATGAAATCTAGGGAAAAGCAATTCAGAATGAGACCCTCTTCCACTTAGTTTGGCCGTGGTGTGAAAAAATAGGGTAAATACAATACACAAAAAACAAGAACCCATTTTATGGAATGTAATTTCTCATTTCTTATGTTTTTCAGTTCTTGATACATTCCTAAATCCCAATTCACAATATATTCATGTGAGGACACGTCTGTTAAAGATCAAAATGGGGTACTATGCTGCAAACTGTCAACGTCTTCCATAAAAGTTCACTATAAAACTACACAACTAAATGGTCCTTTCGCTAGAAAGCTAGCTATAGTAAATCCTGAAATGAACAGAAGCAGTTTTTGCCGCTCGATCACAAGAAGGACACAAAAATACTTAAGAAAGTCCAAATAAGAGACACCAGACTTATTTCAGCACTGACGAATGCAAGTCATGAGTTGTAATTGACATTAGCACAATGGGACAGTCCTACAACTAGAGACTCTTGTTATGATTGGCATTTTCTTGCCATGTTTCATTTTCTGTAGCTTTTTGGCATGATGTTTGCATCTTAAATATTTTTTTTATCTCAGAGAATTATCTTCTGTTGTCTTTTATCATTCTCCACAAAAATGTGGAATTTGTCATGTTATAATGCAACACTATTATGTTTGCTTATTAGCACCACCATTTTAGAGTTATAGTGTGTCTACTGCTGTGACACTCTGTTCTATGACAACTCTATCCCGTGAAGCTTTGGGACTTCATCACTCCTGACAGTATTTAAGGTGTCATATGTGATCCTTAATCATCTAAGATTCGGATACAAAGAGCTTTATCTGCTGTAAACAAAAGACAACAGGGAAATGATAAAGGGTTCAACCAGAGCCCCATTTAGTGTCAGGCAAATTAATAACAGTAAAGAAGAAGTCCAAACAAAAATGTGTACGTTGTTGTCCTTCAAAGCCTCTCTTAAGCAAAAGCAGAGCTCCATCCCCTCTTGAATTGGTTCCAGAATGTTTTGGCGACATCATCCTTTAAATAGCCCTCTGGGGCCAAAACAGAAGTGATGTCAATGGGCACCATGTGACTCTTCTTTTGGCCAGTGGATGAAAGAATAGTGGCTGTTAGTGGCCACGTTTCACCAGGGAATGGTGGTGTTGGTGTGCTTACCTCAGTAGCATCTTGTGGATGCTCCCTAAGCATGCAGTGCAACAATGTGGTTTATTTTGTTATGTGTTTTCTGGCTTTTCGAGCCTCAGGTTTGTTATTAAGGACTTTAATTTACTGTTAACATTTAAGGTTTGAAGACAGATTTGTTTGGCCTCTTGGCGCTGTACTTTTGACAATGCCTTTTCTTCTGGTCCTTTTCATCAAAATCTTAATCTGTCAAGGTAGAACTCCTCTCTGTGTGAAGTTCTGATATTCTTCCTTTTTCTACATTAGATTTCTTTTGATATTGTTGCTTCTTTAAACACCTCAAAGTCACGCAGAGTAGGCAGATTGGCCTCGATGTGAGTGTGTAAGCGAGTATGCCCTACAATAAAATGGCACCACAAATCCAAGACTAGTTCCTTCATTGTACTCTATGCAGAAACCCACAACTCTGAAATGAAATGGAGTCAAGGTGGAGACATATGTTCAAAATTATGAAGAGACTAGTGAAGGTTGATGTTTCTTTTTAGCATGGCATGGTGTGACTTAATAATCTGTATGCTAACAATCTTGCTCTGACATCGAGGACCAAAGTTAGTCACATTTATTCCAGGGTAGATCTAACATGTAATTAGGCCTAATTGTTAAAATAAGTATTGAACAGCTGACCCAGATTATCTTCATTTTTAGTTTCAGTTCACTAGGACATTTCTGAGGAAATACCACTTTACAACTGAAGGCTGTATATTTGATTTCCTTCTACAGCAAAGAAATAAATGCATAACAAAATGAGGGATATTTTTTCTTTCTTAGACTCTCCTTTATATACTCCTACAAGCCATAGAAATTCACTGGAAAAATCTGCAGTAATGGAGAAATTAGTTAAAGTAAAACAGAACATTCAATATACTACATATTAGCAAAGCTATTACCTCTCCTGCTTCCCAGATCCAGTGCTTTCTTGGGCAGTGTTTCATGTCTGTGGGGTTTATTCTCAGGTTTTCCTCCTACATTAGCAGAGACACATAGAGCGCCTTCAGAAAGTGTTCAGACCCCTTCAGTGTTTATTTTTGACATTTTGTTATGTTGCAGCCTTGAGCTAATTAAATCTTGTAAATGGATTTATCCTTTCATCAAGCAACACTCAATACCCCATAATGACAAAGCAAAAACAGGATTTTTAACATTATTCAAATGTATTAAAAATAAAAATCTGACATATCACACTGAGACAAGGATTCTGACCTTTTGCTATGACACCTGAAATCTGGCTCAGGTGCATCCCATTCTATTAATCATCGTTGAGATGTTTCGTAGCTGTGGTCAATTCATTTGATTACACATGACTAGGAAATTCACAAGCCTATTAAAGACCTCACACTGTGGTAAAAACCAAGCCATTAAGTCGAAGGAATGGCCTGTGGAGCTTCGAAACAGGACTGTGTCACGCCACAGATCTGGGAAAGCTACAAAGCAATTCTGCAGCACAGAAGGTTCCTAAGAGCACAGTGCCCTCCATAATTCTTAAATGAAATAACTTAGAAACAACCATGTCTCTTCCTAGATTGGGCTGCTCAGCCAAACTGAGCAACCAGGGGAGAAGGACCTTGATAAGAGAAGCAACAAAGGACCCAATATTCACTCAGCTCCAGAGAACCTGTGTGAAGACAGGTAAACTTTCCTGAAGGACAACCTCCACTGCAATATTCCACTAATCTGGGCCACATGATGTATGCGAACCCACTTGGAGTTTTCAAAAAGGCATCTAAAGAACTGACAGACAGTGAGAAACACTGGTATGATGAAACCAAGATTGTACTATTTGACTTCAATTCTAAAGCATCACATTTGGAGAAAACCAGGCACCACTCATCACCTTTGCTATATTATTCCAAGCACAGTGAAGCATGGTGGTGGCAGCATCATGCTTTGGGTTTTTTTCATGACCAGGAACTGGGAGCCTAGTCAGGGTTGAGTGAAAACTTTATGGAGCAAACTATAGAGATATCCTTAATAAAAACCTGCTCCAGACTGTTCTGGACATCAGAGTGGGCCTAAGGTCCACATGCCCACAAGACTATAAACCTAATCACAAAGCAAAGACAACACAGGATTGGACTCCAAGCTGGAATCGCTGCCAGTACTGTGTTAAGAGTCTGAATACTTGTGTCAGTGTGATATGTCAGTTTCTTGTTTTTAATAAATTTACAAGAATTTCCAAAAAATCTTCTTTTCACTTTATCATTGTGGGATATTGACTGTTGCTTGATGAGGGAAAAATGAATGTAAAGGATTTAAATGTAAGGATTGAACATAACAATGTGAAAAAAGTAAAGGGGTCTGTATTCTGCCTGGATTCAGTGCATGTTGGGTTGTTTGGGGATTCTAAACTGTCCACATGTGAGTATGGGTGTGTGCATTAGTGGGCCCAATGGTGAACAGACTGAAGACAGACTGAACCCTCACAATGCTGGCTGGATTATGTGGGTTTGAGAAAGTTATTTTGTATTAAGCTATAATGAAGCTTGATGAGAGCTGGTACTTTAAAATAAGTTAATCAGTAACAAGGCAGATTTGCAGTTGGAAAAAAGACAAGAGTATATTTTGCACATGTCAGAAACATTTCTTCACACAAGAAAGTTTAAAAGCATCGTCTACAGTTTCTAAAACAAATGGGTGTAGCTGTATTTTCTTTAAACAACTGCAGTCATTGTGAATGAGTCAGATATGATTGCTAATAAAGAAGCAATAACTAATGGTGTCTTTATCTGTAAGCCAATTTTCCACAAGAAAACTGAGGTTAGATTTCATACTTTATATGATGTCACTAACCAAAATTGCTTTATTGCCTAATAATTGGACATTCATGAAAGCAAATTTTAAAATGTTTTTGGTATGAAAATTTGTCTTGATTTTTATTGCCTGGATTGGAAGCAAAATATTAAACCTAGCAGAAGAACTAAGTTAATTCAAGGTCAAATCAATGTGCAGTTTGACTTTAAGGTATTGGAACACAATAAATAATAAAATTAATGGCAGTGATTGTGAAATAAGCACAAGAATAAATAGTAACAATGATCAGGGAGAGACAAACTGCAGAGGATTCTTTAAGAAGATTGATACTGCTCTCATATACTCTATATAAAAGCCCAGGGAGGTCAGCATTTATCCCACTAATATTTAAAAGTCTGCGGTGGGCTGGCGCACTGCCCGGGATTTGTTTCCTGCCTTGCGCCCTGTGATGGCTGGGATTGGCTCAAGTAGACCCCTGTGACCCTGTGGTTGGGATATAGCGTGTTGGATAATGGATGGAAGGATGGATATTTAAAAGCTAGGTGAGATATCCAGCTGTGTGTTATATTTCTGTCTTAAAGATCAGCTCAGTATGAACGTTAAACAATGAGGTAATGAACTTAAGTACTTAGGCAGATTTATTTACAGTATGTATATATATATATATATATATATATATATATATATATATATATATATATATATATATATATAAAATACATTGACTGACTGACATATATATTTATGTATGCTCTTTAGTTCCTGCCTTGCTCTTCTCACAATCTGTTACTGTCTTCATTTGTTTTCTTTCTCCTTGCTCATCCTATTATGTACCTTCATCTTCTTGTAACCACCCAATCAGACACATACAGACAGTGAGTCATCCTCCAACAGCAGGAAGGAGATGCTGCCCAAGCATGTCACCATAGTAACCAGTGAATCATCGTCCAGCTGCTATGTACGCTCTCCTGCCTCAGAGGAGTATGGGTATGGGAGTCCAACAGCTAGCATGGCATCTACACAGGTGAGAAGCTTGTGAGTAGCAAAATCATGCCGACATTGGTTAGCTGAATGCAGGTTTATTTAAGTGGGTACGGTGGGGGCTGGAGGTGGGGGATTATAATTCTGTTTTATTGCCACTTGTATGTCAGTTATTACAAATTCTCTTTGCCATTTTCTCAGTGTAACAAAATGGCAGAAAATAGATTGTACAAAAGTGGCCTGTTGGAGATCTAACAGAGTCCCAAACCCCAGACACAACCCCAAAGACACAAGTCTCAGGTTCATATAACTATATTTTTTAACTCAGTACCTTATAACATGCTCTTTCTTCATCAGCATAAGCACAACTCTTTAATTCTTTTTGTCCCTTTTGTCCTTACCCTCTCCCAACTACAACTCTCCTGTCTGAGGCAGAGCAACTCCCTTTATGTCAGACCCAATTGCACTTCTGGTGGTACCATACTGTACCCAGAAAACACTTCTGGGTCAGGGGGAATTTTTTTCCTTTAGCCCCCCCCGGTGGATCCAAAGAAACCCATCTGGGCTGCCTGTTGGGAACACTTCTGTGCAGCCCTGCAAGTATTCACATGGGAGATCTACTAGAGGGATGTTGCCACCTATCATACTATGGGAGCACATAACCCCAGGCAGCAGTTTCCCTCCATCCATTATAAAGGCTTCCAGGCTAGGTAAGGAACCATCCATACTGGCTGGGATGGCAGCTCATCAGTGTCCTCTATGACAATGTATAAAATTCCCATTTTGAAACCCACTTTTTCAAATCAGGATTTTGGGAAAGATGAGCCTGCTAACCTCATGCACAAACTAACTGTATGCAAGTCCATCATAACACATATAATTGCTTTACCCACCTTCACTCATGGAGGGTCGATGTGGAGAGTCCATTTATGTCTTGTACAGCACTAACACGGTGTGTCCAGTTAACATGTATGTCTTGTACATGGTATACAAATTAACATGGATGCTTTTGGGATGTAGGTGGCTATGGCAATTGGTGAAAAAAATTTAGTTGGGGGCATAGTTTTTAGAGGGACACACTGAAGCAGCAATTATCTATTACATAGTGCCTTTCACTATCTATCTATCTATCTATCTATCTATCTATCTATCTATCTATCTATCTATCTATCTATCTATCTATCTATCTTTCTGATCATTCTACATGCTGTCATGGTTCTCATCATAGTGCTTATTCAGTACCAGACCCACAGGACATATTCATGCTAAAATGAAGTATACCCTTTCCCATTGCTATTGTGCTCCAAAACTTTAGTCCGTGACATCCTCTTCTTCTTCTTCTTCTTCTTCTTTCAGCTGCTCCTGTTAGGGGTCAACACAGCGGATCATGCTTTTCCAATTCCTCCTGTCCTCTGCATCTTGCTCCATTACACACACCATCCATACCGGCTGGGATGGCAGCTAGTCCTCTCTCATGACATCCATAAACCTTCACTTAGGTCTTCCTCTTTTCCTCTTGCCTGCAGCTCCATCCTTAACATCCTTCTCCCAATATACTCAGCATCTCTCCTCTGCACATGTCCAAACCAACGCAATCTCGCCTGGGAGACTTTGTCCCCTTACCGTCCAACCTTAGCTGACCCTCTAATGTACTCATTTCTAATACTTGTCACACTCAATGCAAAACTTAACATCTTTAACTCTGCCACCTCCAGCTCTGTCTCCTGTTTTTTAGTCAGTGCCACCCTCTCCAACTTATATAACATAGCAGGTCTCACTACTGTCTTGTATACCTTCCCTTTCACTCCTGCTGGTACCCATCTGTCACAAATCACTCCTGACACCAACTCCACCCTGCCTGTACTCTTTTCTTTTCTTCACCTCTCTTCCACAGTCCCCAAGTATTTAAACTCACCCATCTTCACCAACTCTACTCCCTGCACCCTCATCATTCCACTGACCTTCCTCTCATTTACACACATGTATTCTGTCTTATTCCTCTCCTCTCTAGAGCATATCTCCACCTCTCCAGGGTCTCCTCGACCTGCTCCCTACTCTTGCTACAGATCACAATGTCATCCACAAACGTTGTCTATGGGGACTCCTGTCTAATCTTGTCTGTCAACCTGTTTATCAACATTGCAAATAAGAAAGGGCTCAGAGTTGATCCCTGATGTAATCTGACATCTACCTTGAATGCATCCTACACTGCCACTGCAGACCTCACCACTGTCACACTTCCCTCATACATACCCTCTACCACTCTTACATACTTTTCTACCACTCCCGACTTCCTCATACATTACCAGAACTTCTCTCTAGACACTCTGTCATATGCTTTCTCTAGTTCCACAAAGACATAATGTAACTAATTCTTGCCTTCTCCATACTTCTACATCAACACCCTCAGAGCAAACTTTGCATCTGTAGTGCTCTTTCCTGGCATTAAACTGTACTGCTGCTCATTAATCATCACCTCCCATCTTAACCTAGCTTCCAATACTCTTTCCAATAACTTTAGGTGTGGCTCATCAATTTGTCCCTCTGTAGTTACTACTGTTCTGCATATCTCCCGTAGTCTTAAAAATTGGTACCAGTATCCAGACCATAATGTCTGCATCTCCATCTACATAATGTTCATCTGCCCTATAATACATTCATAGCATAAATCTAATCCAAATCTTATTCTGCCTCTGCTAATAGAGTGCCCAGTCCTTGGCCATTCCCACTATATTCCATAAATCCACATCACTCAGTCACTAGTCGTCTGATTTTTCTCAAGTCTTGCATCCCAGTTTATTGTTTAGCACACCCACAGTCATTCCCACCTTAATTTTATTCTACACTTGCTGCCATTCTGCCCAGACCTATTCAAGTTTGCCAGGCTTACCTCATCTGGGCACAAATTCACATTGTAAGATCCTTAGATCCCCACATCTTAAAACATAACTTTCCCCCGCAACCTGTCTTTACCCACAGGACAAGTCCAATCTAAATCTTATTCTGCCTTTTTGATCAGGATACCTATATTTCCTTGAACATAAATTTTGCCCTCCTTTCCTTCAGTCCTGAAAATTTCTTAGTAACTTTCTGATTAAATTGAGTCATTTCACTAAGCCTGCCAAAAAAATTGGCTTCATGCTGTTGACTAGATGCTGTTTGCGTTTTTCAGAAAGATATTTTAGGTCTCGTACTTCTGTCATTGTCCAAAACGTTTCCGTACAGACACTTTGAAACAGCAAACAGGAAAAGCAAAAAAAGTCATGACTTACACCACATCCAGTTAGCCAACTCCATTTGTCATGACAAGAGCCAGAAATAGTCCATGTGTAAGCTTGATCACTTGCCTGCTGCTGGATTCTTAAGTTAGGTCAGTCCTGTCCAAGCTCCATTATCTTCTTTTTTTCATTAAGTGAATGATTTTTGAAGGGGTGTGTTATTAAAGAAATAACCGAATGGTTTTTGATTTCTGAAGTCCCATTTGAAGTTGCTATCTCACTAAAGTCACGCTTACTCATCTGTAGTTACATAAATGGCAGGTGTGAATTGTGAACCACTGATGTGAAAATGAAATAGTGCGTTGACGATTGTCCAATCATATTAGATTAGAAAAATTAAAACAATACTAATTCACTGCCAATAAATGTGGGAGTAGGAGTGCAGAGACCTACATACCTGGAAAAATCTGAAAGCAACCAATTAAATAGCAGCCTCAGGTCAGCTGCTTTTCAAAAGATTAAGGACTTACATAGACTCTCATTTGGCCAGCACCCTTCACTCAGGAACTATAGATATTCACACAGAAATTAAACAAATACAAATCGGAACCAATTTTGAATATATGTTGACATGCACTGACACCAGGGGCCTCATGTATAAACGGTGCGTACGCACAGAAATGTTGCATAAGAACTTTTCCATGTTCAAATTGCAATGTATAAAACCTACACTTGGCGTAAAGCCACGCACTTTTCCACGGTACCTCATACCTTGTTGTACGCAAGTTCTCCGCTTGGTTTTGCAGACTGGCGGCACCCAGGGTCAAAGCAGTGCTACTGTTCCTGTGTGGTTACACCTTATTTTCCTGACGCGGCTTTATAAATACACAGAAACTAACCGCATATTGTTTATTAGTGTAACGCATCTGATTGTAATTAACTTGTAACAATATAATGGTCCAGGGAACAGCCATAGTATTCCAAATACCATAACTGCTTTAGCGTTGTTACTCTCACTTCTCCTTCTTCTTCTTCTTCTTCTTCTTTCAGCTGCTCCCGTTAGGAGTTGCCACAGCGGATCATCTTTTTCCATATTACTCTCACTGCACCACTCGGAGTATTTATATCACTGTATCTGAATGTGAATCACAGCAGCAGCTGATCGGAAAAAGAATTATCAGTATACAGTTTCATGGACATGCTGTCTCAGCCACAGCAAAACGTTTTAAAGCCTTTCCTGTATGGACCTCACGGTTCAGAAACAGTTTAATCCCAAGAACTTTAAATGCACTCAATCAATTGCACCTTGTAGAACTGTTTGTACTTATAAGTACAATCACTCCAACTTGCACTATAGTTATAATATCGCACAACCTGAGCCACTTTATAAAGCACGTATTTACATATGATGACGATATCATTTTTAAGGTGAAATGCAGCAAAATATGTTTATTAATTTATACAGATAAAACTTTAACTTCATTTAAATAATCTATATTCTTCACTGTGAGTGTCGTGAAGGATAGAATAATTAAACATGTACTACGAAGATATTTCAATGTTCCTTAAACGTTTTGAAGAATCGGCGCTAAGCTTACAGATGGCTTAACTTCTATTACAGAGCTGATTGTGTGGCGATCTGTTACTTGGGGAAAGAAAAGCAAGGACTGCAGTGGCAGACACGCCAATATATATTGAATATAAAACAGAAAGAGAAAATAACAACACAAAATGCAACGACAAATTTCGGCTTGTGTCATGAGCACAAGGCGGCTATGCAGTGTCTGCAACGGACGTGGCCATCCACCGTGCATAAGCTGCCTTACTGACATTGGCGGGCGAAGGAGCCACTGATTCTTCCTTTGCCCAGTGGCACCACAAGCCTAGAACCGCCCCTGAGTACTGCTGCAATAAATTATTTCATCGAAGTGAAACCCATGTTTAATAACGTGCTTTAACTCCTATCATCATAAAAATGATATCACATATACATATCAGTATTTTAGTTATTCAGAGAGCTGTAATATCACGAATGTAATGGATTCTGTGTCCAGTTGGAGGAAGAGAGCCGGTTTAAGAAGCAAGTAGTGATTCACACACATAGAGCACATAGAAGATCAAATACAAAACAAAGCATTTAACGTGCTACTTTAATTACGATGTGATTTGAGAAACTGGTTAATTAAAGGATTTTAAGATGAAGTTTATGATGCTCTACTTTAATGACAAAATAAACTACGTGATTAAAGTGGAAATGTCGAGATTGAAGTTGACATTTCATGCCTTTTTCCTCACTGTGTGCCTTTTTTTCTTTGTACCCTAATAAGCTTTCATATGACACTCAGACAGTGGGCTACAACTCGCCTTTTCACGGCGACTATGATATGTGACTTTTTTTTTATTTCCGGCACTGTGCGATTTTGGGAACGTGAGCTTTCAAGTTTCTCCAACACGCTATGTCACTCGATCAAGTTCCTTTTGTTGACTATACCACGGTTTATTTGAACAAATAGTATGTTTTTCCTTTGCCTCCACTTGGTATTCGCTGAAATTCTTATATTTTCCCCCGTGCTTTTCCCATTGTCTTTTCACAGAAGGCTGAGCTTAAGAGCAATTTATATTAATTTGCATATTCAAAGAGGCGTAATTCTGGGAGGAGTTGGGGCGTTACATAAAGCACGTGCACAAGCGTTACTTTTCACACTGATTGGGATTTATGTAGTGGAAGAACGTGGAAGTTGGAGTACACACAGACTCCCGCATCTGGATTTTTCTGTGCGTGAGCACATTTCGGCTTTTGTGCTTACGCCATGTTATAGTGTGAGTTCTACACACGGTGTTATACATGAGACCCCAGGTATGTTGTGCAACTAAACAAATGTATTTAATGATTAGACTTTTTAAAATATTTGGGGGGTGGCACCCCACATTACAAACGACCTCTAGTAGGTGGAAAAGTGGATGAGCTGGAGAAAAAAGCAATCTTAAGCACATGCAGATACCACAGAGACTGTGACCACACCAGAAACTGAATCCAAACTCATTTGTCTTCCTCTTTATAAACAATATCCACAATGTAATCAGATTTTCCACAATAAGTTATCCCAACTGGGCCCCCAAATGGCTTCTGATCATGTTAGTACAGTGTTTGATATCCAGTAGACTCAGGGACAGCAGTTTGAATGTGATCTGGTGTCAGTTGTTTGCATCCTACTCTTTGGCACAGACATCTGTGTGATTCTTGTATTTTTAGAAGGGCTAGTGTATCAGTGTTGGGAGTGGGGGATCCTTTGTGTTCATTGGGTTTTCACTATGTTAGAAAAGCCAATATAGATCCAACTACCATGCTGGGTGGGCCTCCTAATTTTGGAAGCAGCTGTGGTGTACCAAATGAATAATAGTTTAACTCTTTCAGGGCTGATGTTGACTTTTGTCAAAAGGAGCAAATGACGATGGTAATCAATTGTAAACTGTGACAAAACCAATCTTTATGTTTTAGTTGGACTCTCGTTGCAAGAATGAAAAGTTAGCTTCATTGGTTTGACCGAGATCTCCTTTGCTCAAGTGAGTAGTAAGGAGCAAAAATGGCACTAACATAATGGTGAGAAATCAAAGCGAATGTGTAAAGCAAAACACTCCATGAATGAAGTTTTGTTTATTATCTCTGAACTGGACTATGACTTGCCCGACTCCAGTTTTGATACAAGTGATCGAAAACGAAAATGTGGTTCCAGCTTCAGCTGACTGGTCCAAGGCTAATCGTGTTGCTGAACAGGTTCATGTACCTGGCACACCCATGACACTGTTAGCCAGGAGGACTGCCACTTAACAATGGTAAGAGGTAGAAATCAGATTACAATGCACTGCAACCGTGACCGCTGCTGCTGCTGCCCCAGCCACGTGAAGACAGCCTGGCAGCAAGCCTGACGCACATTCTTGGCAAACTGGCAGCCACAGCATGCAGCAACAGACGTTTTATGTTAATTTCTGTGTGAAACCATTGTTTTTCAGAAACTGTTTTTTGGAAAAAATATTCAGCCCTCAAAGAGTTTTTTGTCAAAGGTAATGCTGCTATAGGCTCATTTTGCTTGTGATCACTAAATAACATGGTATTTATCTATGACTGCACCCCCATAGTTCTAGAAACCCTTTATTTCTATCCCAGCCCAGTGGAGTTTACACGTTGGCCCATTTTATTTTGGTACTCCTGTTTTCCTGCCACTGGTTCATTTTTAACCTTAAATTGGCCCAGAATAAGTGAACATGGATGCATGTATGTGTGTATGCACTTTGATGGACCTCATCCAGGGCTCAGGCAATCTGTCAGGAGGGTAAAAAATGTATTAAGTGGGTCCAGTAAATGGATGGATAACTAATTGACTAGGCTGAGCTCTAGTGGAAAACATTCACTGTACCTTCAGACCACAAAAGAGATGCACAGGGCGTACTTGTTGCGTAGATCTAGCAACCAACATATCAGTAGAAAAAGTGGAACACACTTAGCTTCCAAACAGAAGACTGCTTACTTATAGATGTAAATACGTAAGTGAAATGTCAGCTGACTTTAGACAAAATAATTGCAAGATTAACTAATCCACCTGAGCTCATGTCTGTAGCATTTAGTATTTGTGGAAACACATCTCCACCTCTCAAATGTAATATTAGCGATCAAGACTTCTGCACAGTTCTACAGTATCTAGAAATTGTTTTGATTGAAGAATAAATATACAAATTTTAATGGTTTTAATCTTGCAGATTATTTGTTTAATGAAGTTTTATTCTTGTGTGTATAAGTAGATCAAAATGTCATAGAGTAATGAGATCAGGATTGAGACTTGGTGAGGTAAGATTGAGGATCAACACACAGTCCCAGTTTCTTTTGATTTACAGGTATAATGCACAGAGTAATATTTTTTCTCAATAGCTGCATAGCTTCACAAAGTAAAGAGAACACAAAGCGTCCACTGTATATAGATGGAACATTAACTCACTCAATGGTTCTAACGCAGTCCACACAGACTCATGCAAGGCACTGTCCTGGACACATCTATTTGGACATAATCACATGCAGCAGGCAGTGTTGCATTGTGGTTAAGTCTTTGGACTGCAAATGCTAAGGCTGAGGGTTCAAATCCTGCTACTGACACTGTGTCACCATGGACAAGTCACTTTGCGTGCCTGTGTAACCAATAGTATCTTAAATGTTGTAAGTCACCTTGGATAAAGGTATCAGCCAACTACAAAATAATAATATATAGTCATGTACAGCATGTTCATACACAGGGTGACCAGATTCCAGACCATATAGGGTGATTTCTTCTCTGGGAACCATACAGGACTGTGTTAGTGAAAGATGAGTGGGCTTCATGAACCACTTTTGTTTGGGTTGGAGGTGGCATTGCTCTTTCGGTGGCTTGTAAAGAATTATATATGTAATTACATTTTTTCTACATTTTACAATTTTTTGTAATAATATCATTATTACAATGCACTTTCTTTTACTCATGTTAACTCTTTTCACACATATCACAAACGCATTGAACTAGAAGGCCGTGCACAGTCACTCAGATCATATGAATATGTTGTTAGTGCCCTGTAAAAAAACACTTTATCTCTGTCAAACTAACAGTCACAGCAAAAAGAAGACATACTACATCAAAGAACACAAACCGTTACCACAAACTTTAAAATTTGATGGAATAATCAGTTTGCAATGTTATTCACAACCTAACAGACAAAAATAGAATAAAAATGTTGTCAGCTGGAGATGCTGGATTTTTCATTCTCTGACTGAGAAACACATTTTGTACTTGAAGCGATCTCTTATGATGTTCGAACATATGCAAAGTAAACTGCCTTGCCAGCTTGTTTGTTGACACTGTTGTTAAGTGTTGCACTCAGGGGACATTTGATTGTTTAGATTGTTTTGTCTGGTTTGAGTAAAACTGATGTGATTGGTGATTAAATGTAGTGCTCAAGATACATCTAGCAAGTATCTCTGAGCCACATCATACGTAATGCAATACTTGCCTGCCACTATAAAAGAGAACTTAGGCAACATTCACACTGCAGCTAAAAGTGACTCACTTCAGATTTTTGTCTCATAGCTGATTTCTTTTGCCTGACTGTTGAAATTCATTTTGCAAGCAATCCAACTTTGATTTAATGTGTACCACATAGTCAACAGTTAAGTAATTGAAATTAAATTTATGTCAATCAGTTTCAAACTACTATTTATGTAAACACATCTGTGTCTTGTAAGTACCATAAGGGATGGGATTCCAGGCCCAGCCAGGAGGCTATAATGGATGGACACTATATATGAAGGTGTAACCCAGCCTTGATTATTATCCCAGTCAGGGAGAAAGATTAATGGATGGACTGGCCTGAAGTAATTTGTTGAACGAAGGTTCTTGCTAACCAACAGCCAGTAAACTTGTTACCAAATGCACCCACGCAGTCAAGGATACAAAAACAAAGAGACTTTAATTATACAAATTTACCTTTTGTTAGTTTTTATAATTTCAGAATGTTATGGGGAACATTTGATTACTAATGTGATCATCTATCTGCAAAATGCTCTTGTAACAATATACTTCTGAATTGAGCTGTTTTTGTCAGAAAATATGTATCAATTGGGCTGTATTTGGATGGATGGGCTATATTGGCTGGGGTATGTTTAGTCTGCCATCTTGCTTTATTTACATTGACACACTAGGTCAGTACCATCTTGATTTTCAACACAGACACATGATGAAGGTCTCAAAAACATTGACATGAGATTACTTAGGAAGTGTAAGTGTTCCAATAATGTGTTTACCATCTCGTATGTCACATATGTCTGTACGATACTTCATATAAAATTATTCTAAATTCAATCTGAAAAGTTCTGACTCCATGAGGCATTTTCCAGTTCACACTTCTCTAAAAAGATTTGATCTATGTGACCTTGAGTTTGAGTGACAAATTTGGAATTGAGCTTCATTGTTAATGTAGCCATTGTTACTTGTAAAATATAGGACTAATGAAATATTTTTTACTAATATATGAAGATGCCTAATTTGAGAGTGATTTCCAGGACTGTGTGTGGAACTACAAGACGTTTGGTTACCCTACACCATGCAGATACTCTTCATGTACGTTTAGAGGTGTACGCACATACAGTATATGCCCTCACCGAGGACAGGTGAGATGGGGCAGATGCTACTGTATTTACTCAGTCCACTCTGAGCATGCTTCTTTTAACCAGTTGTTCTCTTTTCCCAATGCAGATCAGGCCACTGCAACGCCAAGGAGTCATTGGTTCAGCTCTCTCTTATCATGACGAGGAAGAGTTAGAGAGCATCAACCCCTGCAAAGACTTGTGGGTAACCAAAGGTTATGAAGACTACAGGAGGGCTGCAGTGCAGCAGAAGGGGCAGAAACCAATCAGTTCCACCCAGGATCCAGACAAGATTGACTTGTGTGTTGTCCAGTTCGAGAAAGGAAGTAGTGAGTCAGCCTCTACAAAGGGGAAGCATGGGACCAGTGGGCTGCCCAGTCACACTACGACTTCACATCATCTGCATCACCACCATCACTGCCCTAGCACTGGACTTGAAGCTGGGCTCAAGGATCCAAAAATGGGCTCAAGCAGCAGAGGATCTGGGTCTCCCTCCCATTGCCGAATTCATGGGGGTGCCATATCAGGATCTGTGGGATGTAGGACCAAGGGCAGTAGGGTGGGGGGGTCGGTCATTGCAGGTGAAGAGGAAAGCAGCATTTCTGGGGGTCCTCCCTCCAGATGTGTTTATTGTAGGGACGTTTTCAGTGATGAGGAGAATGGACGTGGGCAATGCCAGGATGCCCCAGACCCCATGCAACATTGCATTCACCAGCTGTCTTGCATGTGGTGTGCAGAGAGCATGCTCTACCACTGTATGTCAGACTCTGAAGGGGAGTTCTCAGATCCCTGCTCCTGTGAGGACACTACCCATCCACACTTCTGTGCCCGCTGGCTGGCGCTGGTGGCGCTCTCACTTTTGGTGCCATGTATGTGCTGCTATCTGCCCCTCAGGGCTTGCCTGCGATGTGGTGAGAAATGTGGCTGCTGCGGTGGCAAGCACAAGGCTGTGCGGTGAGAGTAGTGCAGGCTGGGAAAGGACTATCAAGACTGGACCCCCCAGACTCTTGAAAGCTCCTACAGGAAAGTCCTGAAGATTCTTGTCGGGTGGGTTGAAGGATTGTACAAGTCTCCACATCTCCTTGTCTTCAGAGTGCTAAGGCCCTTTGTTCATACAATTCAACTTTGCATTTGTTAGAGCTTTCAATTTTCCTGAAAGTTTATGAAAGGTAAGATGGTCACATGTCTTGCAGGGATCTCCTTATGTTCTCCGCTGGTCGGCTGCAGAAGTGGACAGGTCAGCAACAACACCTAACCCTCCCCATGCCTCAGTACTCCACAGGTGGGCTGCTGGAATCTGCCCGCCTGCCAACTCCAATGAGGCCGTCACCATCGACATGCTTAGGCAATGCCAATCCATACTCCCTTGAACCCCACCCCTCATACACTTGCTGCAGCTGGACAGTGAAAGTCCACGTGTTAAAGAGGTGAAGAATTTCAGGTCTTTGCAGCTTTGTCTGGCTGCAGCCTAGGGCCACCACTGTGGGCATGTGAATCTCCTGACCAATCAGTCTAATTTGTCCTTTTACTTGTTAACCGCTTGAATCAACTATTTATTGAATTATTTATTTATATATGGTCTACTGAGTAATTTAATTTGATTATTTTTTAATCATGCACTAATTTAATAAGTATTTATTATTTTTGTTAATTGCCTTGAAAAGGACTTGCTTGTTAATTGCTTTATTTATTTTACATTTAATTTGATCATTTCTATTTATTTGTTTTTACAGATCTATCTCACTTTCTTATTTATTTTATTGGGTATATTTTTCCCCACTGAAGTCTTACCTTGTGCGAGATAATGTTCACTGGCCCCATCGTTGTGACCACGTGGGCTCAGGGGGTCTCACTTTGTGTCCAAGATGTGGTGGACTGAAGCTTTCGTCACCCTGTTCTCAGGCTGGGTGCACCCAAGGTGTACAGCTCCTTCATGCTTTTATTTTCTGAGAATCCACATTAAAACAGATAGCAGATGTACTCCTTGACATTTGGTTCCTGTGCCTGTTTCATTTCTTTCGTTCACAGGACAAACCCCTCAGTGTCAACCCTGGCTTCAACTGTAACAAATGGTCTTTGTTTTTGTCAAGGAAAGTTCCCTTTTGACGAACATAAAGCCTGCTTATTTTGAATCAAGTCTGTTAGTATGTTAATTAAACCTGGTTTATTTTAATAAAAGATATTTATTTCTATATTTTTAATGTTAATTAAAACAAACTGGGCTTAATTAAAGTCAGATTGCTTTGTCAATTATACCCAATGTATTTAAATTAAAGTTACAGAATTTTATTATTTCTATGAATGAAATTTATTTTATTTTATTATCTTTTCATGTACTTGGGCAGTATGATGGTGTAGAAAGGGTTGCTTGACCATTTCATGGCCCCCTGCAATGCCTTTTCGATGAGGTGTTTTCAGGCTGTACTTTTGTTATATGGGTTTTATTTTGGGTCTGTTGACAACACTTTGGTACAGAAGGGTGTATAGGTCTGTCCTATCCTGAACTATGCTGCTGTAATATCTCCACCTTTTAGGTTATGTATTTTATTCAGATCACAAGCCAACCTTAAACTGCTCTCAGACCCCAGGAGAATATTTCAATATAAAAAAAATGACCCAATAAGACAGACAAAGCAGAGAACAAGAATGTCATAAAAATGTATATACAAGTCACAAAAAACAAATTACAACAATCAGATGCATAACCCTCATCCCCAACATCTACAATATACAAATGACACATACGGAAGAATCCTAGACAATAAACAACACGCAATGTCCACAAAGCTTGTCACTTCTTACATGCAGTGGTAGTCTTTTTTTTGTCTTTAGATCTACTATCCCCAAGTAAAAAAGATTTAATACAACTCCCCCAATTATTTGATCCACCAACCATCCCTTCAGTTTCTTGCTATGAATCCTCAGCCCACAATTGACATGGAAAATTCTTTGAGGTGGTCACTTCCAAAATAAAAGGCGATCCAATATCCAAGTGAGACTTCTTCCCTCTGGTCCTAGATAGTCCACACTTGTTAGATCCACAGGAGACTCAGAGAGCCAGACGTGTATCTCGTGAATTGTAGTGAAATCTTCTGCTGCAAAGACTACACCCGCAGGGTTTCTGTCTAAAACAACTCCACCTAATTTCCCAAGTCTGTGTGTTTTAAACAGCTGGCATTTCAGGCAGAGATTTAAACAAAACTGAAAAAAGATTTGAGTCTGAGAGAAAATAAGAAGCTAACAGCTCAAGATGACTGAAGCTTAATGATTAATTTGTACAGTACATTCTAATGAGCACTGCAACAAAGGAGATGGACACACATATAAAAGAAGAGATTGTTGTTTGGTGAACTGTCTGAAACAAGTCGCAAACCCACAGTTTCCAGCTCAGAGGCAAGCACTTGCACCGTGACCTAAATGGAAAACTCCTTTAGTGAACTGTGCAGAGTCAGTCTCTGTGAGCAATGCATCTCCTGGTGATATCAACTTTTCTCTCTCTGCGTCAGCCCCCCTCATCTTACACAACATCGCCACTACACTACCACAGCTACTATATTTTTCAGTCATTTTAACTATTGCATCACTATATGGCATAACAACAACAAATAGATTTTAGATAAGCAATGTGAGATATGGATATACAACATATTAAAACGCTGCCGGCTATATTCTGGCATCACAATTGAATTTCCTATTAGACAGTAATGTTACCTTCCTTTAGTTATTTGTTTAGACATGCAGTCCCATCCATGCTTTTATTGTTGTCATTAAGCAAAATTATTGATTCGGGTGTTTTGAGTACTGAAATGTGCATGTCCTATGGCTGTTCATGAATAGCTTTCTTAAAAGCAGTCTTTTCGCCTCCTATTGATAGAGTGTGCACACTTTATATCATGGCAGATAGCAGTGCGTTTATACATGAGGAGGTATGCCTCCACATCATCTTTAGAATGAATTGAAAGAAGTATCTGGGCTGTTCCAAAGGCACATAAATTCTGAGCAGCTGCCATAGCCGCTCCTCTTTGAGATGTCTCTGGTTATCCATGACCTGAGCCTGCAGAGCTATCACTTCCTTCAATAAGGTGGCAGCCATCATGGTGAGGTTGACTGGTACACTAATCATTCCCTGCTTAATCCTGCCAACTACGGCACTCTAAATGAAATAGTGATAAAGGTTTGATTGACGCTCAGGCAAACCTCATATATTATGGAACAAATAATAAACATGATTTAACATGTAATGTGAGAAATGGCTTCACAGAATCGTGTCTAATTTTAGAGTGGAGAAAGATGAGGCAGAAGGAGTGGTTCCAAGAGCCCCTGAACTTGACATTATATGCCCTCAAAATGTTGGATCTATAGATCTGCAGAGGGAAGGATACAAGAAGTTTTACAAGGCAGTGCCAACCCCTGACTCGGAGTGGAATTACAAGTTGACAAGCCCTAAAGTTGTCTTACTGGCACGCCATGTATGTGTCACTGTGAACAGCAGAGAGTACTGTCCACACCTGTGATTGCGTATCATTCACTTTTACCACTGATGTCTTCAAATATCGGTGTATTGTTTGATGTTACAGAAAGGATTATCGCTTGCAAAAGATTATGTTGATTTTTAATCTGTACAATGTGCTCTCTGCACACGCAGCACACATTTATATGTTTAGTAGGGGTCTTTTTGGAGACT
The DNA here is from genome assembly GCF_016835505.1 of Polypterus senegalus. Taxonomy (NCBI): domain Eukaryota; kingdom Metazoa; phylum Chordata; class Cladistia; order Polypteriformes; family Polypteridae; genus Polypterus; species Polypterus senegalus. Next base: position 33,343,924 of record NC_053165.1, read on the forward strand.
TCTAGGCTGTAGACAGTTTATTGTAATCAGAAGCTTTCTCTCTGTTGGACCAGGTGAATGAGAGCACCACTGCTGTTTGCTGTTCCAAATCACTGTCCCTAGTTTGAGTGCAGCCTACATGAGGCATTGGGTTTGTTTAGAAATGTGACACTCAGTGAGCATTCTAAATGTTACCACCCAGTTCTGGGCAAAATTCATTAGAGCATTACAACAATCTAGACGACAACAATGCATTCAGCCCATCAAAGCTCACCTCTCCATTCCACTTAATTCTTCTAAAAAAACATCGCTAAGTTTTGAATGTCCCTAAAGTCCTACTTGATAACTTATTCCATGTGTCTAATATTCTCTGTATAAAGAAAAATGTCCTAATGTTTGTGCGAAATTTACCTTTAACAAGTTTCCAACTGTGCCCCCATGTTCTTAATGAACTCATTTTAAAGTAACAGCTTTGATCCACTGCACTAATTCTCTTCATAATGTTAAAGACTTCAATCATGTCTTCTCTTAATCTTCTTTTGCTTAAACTGAAAATGTTCATCTATTTTAATCTTTCCTCCTAATTCATCCCCTGTAGCCCTGCAATCAGTCTAGTTACTCTTCTCTGTCTTTTTCCAGCACTGCTATGTCCTTTTCGTAACTGGAGACCAAAACTGCACACAGTATTCAAGATGATGCCTCACCAGTGTGTTATAAAGCTTGAGCAGAACCTCCTTGAACTTGTACTCTACACATCATGCTGTATAACCCAACATTCTGTTATCCTTCTTAATGACTCCTTAATGACTTCTGGCAGGTTATAGTGTCAAGTCCAGTGCCAATTTACAGACTCCCCATTGTGTATTCAAACATCACGTATTTACACACTACATGTAATACTTTACATTTACCAACATTAAATATAATCTGCCCAAGCTTGGATGCTGTCCGGGTCCCTTGGTATTGATTCAACAGATTTCAGATTATTTACCAATCCACCTATCTTGGTATTATCTTCAAATTAAACCAGCTTGTTACTTTTATTTCTTTCCAAACCATTTATATACTGTATATATTAAAAATTGCAGTGGCTCCATCACTGACCACTGTGTAACACCAGTCTTAACATCTGCCAATTCCGATACGGTCTTTGCTTCTTGTGTCTGAGCCAATGCTACACCTGTCTACAAATAACACCCTAAACTCCCACTTCTTTTAGTTTGATGCCCAAGCTCTCATGTGGCACCTTATCAAATACTTTCTGAAATTCAAGATAAATAATAGCATGTGCTCCACTTTGATCATACTCTTTTGTTGCTTCCTCATAGAATTCCAGCATACTGGTAAAGCCTGACCTCCCTCTACTGAGTCCATGCTGAAAATTCAGTAAAACTACTGTTCTTGCCATGTGTTGCTCAGTTTTATCCTTAATAATTTTTTCCTTTATTTTACCAGTGATGCATATTATGCTTACTGTCCTATAGTTGTTTGGATCTGCCCGGTCACCCTTTTTATATAACAGGATAATATTTGCCATTTTTCAGTCCCTGGGAATTTCCTTAATGTGCAGTGACTTCATAATAATATGTGTCATGGATTTATATATGTACTCACTAACCTCCTTAAGAACTCGAGGGTAAATATTAACTTGTCCTGATGATTTGTTCGATTTGAGCCCATTTAATCTGAGCAGCACATTTCCCTCTACAATTTTCAAATCTCTCAGTACCTCCTTAGTGGCCTCTTTTACTGCTGGGTGGTTGTCCACTTCCTCATATGTGAAGACCTCAGAAAAATGCAAGTTTAGAGTGTCTTCTATTTCATTGTCTGTATCTTTTCATTTCCTTTTACTATTTCTGATGCACTTCACCTCCTCCTTGACTGTTCTTTTACTACTAAAATACTGAAAGAATCTCTTAGGGTCTTCTTTTGCCTTATCTGTTATATTCCTGTCCAGCTGTCTTTTAGCCTCCCTGATATCCTTCTTAATGGTTGCTCTCATGGTCTTGTACACCCTGCGATTCACATTAGAGTTATTAGTCTTAAACACCTTATTTAGCTGTTTTTTTCCTTTGAAGCTTGTTTTTCAACTCTTTCATAACCCAATGCAGAGTTTTTTTTTATTTCCTACTAATTCCAGAATTAAGTATGTACCTGTCCTACATTATATGTAAAAGATTTTTAAACCTGTTCGACTACTCCTCGACTGTCTTCACACTTAAAAGGTTATCCAAGTCCATCCTGCTTAGATTTTGCTACATCAGCTCAAAATTTGCCCTACCAAAGTTAGACTTAACCGTTTTAGTCTTTGAATCTACACTCAAACACAACATTGAGAACTAAATTATATTATGATGACTTGACCCAAGTGGTTCAATCACCGCTACATCCTCAATTCTATCCTAATTATTACAAAATACTAAATCTGGACAGCCTTCTCCCCACATTGGTGTTTTAACATACTATTTTAAAAAACAGTCACTGATTACGTCTAAAATCTCCTGCTCTTGTAATCTGCTGTTTGCAAGGTTATCCAAGTTAATATTTGGGTAGTTGAAGTCCCCCATGACTATATATAATCCCCCTATAAACTTGCCTTTTTAATATTACAAAAAAGATGTGCATTGAAATTACTGTCTGCATTGGATAGTCTATAACACACTCCAAAAGTAAGGCCCTTTTCCCTAATGCATTCCAGACAAAGCCATGTGTCCTCACTAAGATGGAGCTCAATTCAATTGAAGAAGTTCTGTTTGACATAAACAACAACCTAACCTCCTTTTCTTTTCAGTTTGGTCTTCTTAAAAATGTGTGTCCCTCTATGTTATACTCTTCCCCATCAATGTTATTTAATCAGGTTTTGTTTTTGCTATAGTATGTAAATTATACTCTTCTACATATAACTCCAACTTTTTTTATTTTTGATACTTCTAGTATTAAGCAAGCTATTTTTAATGTGTTACTCATTTTACTTTTGTATTTAAACATTGAGTTATAATTTACATTAGTATGCATTTTTATTTTTACACTATTGTTAGTACCTCCATATACAGTTCTAAACCTGGCCTGGCACCTGAAAGGCAATACATTGTGCGACTCTCTGTCTCAGGAGTAAGCCTGCATTTCAAGCCTCATAATGACTGAGTCTCCAAATTTCATTACCCCTCTCTTTCTGGGAACTGGTTTTGAGAAGGCCCGTTGGGGCACCTTATTCCTGCCTACAACCTCAGAATCCTCAGAGACACTGTTCTGTTCCACAAGGACTTTTTGACACTTCCAATTCTGGGGTTGATTCCCCCCAGACAGTGTGTACCTTTCACCTTGCTCCTTTTGACTGTTACCCAGCTATTTCTACTTATCTGGTCTGGAATCTCCTCCCACACCACCTTAGGGGTGCACACTTTCTCTCTAAAGGACACATGGGCCAGGTTCATCAGTTCTCTACTACAACGCAGGCCAGCCAACTCCTCCTCCAGTTCAGCGACCCTGAGCTTGAGGTGCTGGATCAGCTGGCATCATCTAAAAAGTCCAACATCCAACAGGACTTGCATTGCACTGACCTCATTATTGAAATTTGAGTTAGGATTTCTAAAACTCCCTTAACTTTTTATTTTATTAAAAATAAAAAAATTTATTTTATTTAAAATTAGATGATTTAACTTAAATGGTAAAACTAAAAAATGAAGCCAAAGAAAGTAAATGAAAGAACTGCTAAAGTTATTTTATACCTCGTGACCTCATAAGCTTTTGTAATATTCTCCACCTTGACTGCCTATTGTGTTTTCATTCTATGAGGTTAACTTCACTTTTCTCTGTCTGTTCTCCTGATTTTGTGCTTCTGTTATTCCTTACTTGAAAGCTCTCCATTGTACCATTTGTAATCCTTCATATTAATTAACCCTTGCACTGTTGCCCTCTTAACTGCACTACTTTTCTGACCACTAAAAATTGTTCAATCTAGAAAAACTTGCTTACTGAATATCTGATGCTAGTTCATTTCTTACTGCCTTGTCTGCTGCTACAGCCGTTTGTGTCTGATTGGTGCCTTAACGGTGGCTGCCTGCTTACATACTGCTGAGCCCTTCTCTTTACCACTTTTTCCCACTAAGGAGTCATTTCTGTTACTTACTACGATGCCAACTCTTTACTTCCAGAGATGCCAGTGTCAGCTGCTGTTGCATACTGCCCTGCCTCACTGATGCTAATTTGAATTAAAATAACAAGAACAAGTACAAGTAACAAGTAACAAATAACTTTTTTAAATGCTGCCCCAAACATACAGCAGATTTTGCTCCTGTGCAGGCAAAAAAACCCCTTCTAAAGGAAAAAAAGTTTTTAAAATTTCCAGACAGCTTCTTAGTGTGTGTATGTGTTTTTTAATTAACTCTGACATCACAGAATTCAAAAACTCTCGACTGCTTCTCTTTTGTTTGCAAAGACGATGTCAGCACGTCAGTAATTCACTCAAGATTGTCTCCAGCCATACATATTATATGTCTAGTTCAGTGAGACTACATCCACAGCAAAGTTTTGTGCTTTGTTTTGCACTTTCATGCTGTTTTTTTCACTAATTTAACTCTAGTTTGGGGGTCTATCACCATGACAAACAGATATAATTGCAAATGGCCTTCCTCCACAAAGGTCTTAACTATTCTAGTCTGCCAAAAATGTCTCTTTCATTCCTTCCAATTTTATGTATGCTCAGAAGGAGAAACAGTTCATATTTAGGATGGCACAACAGAGAGGAAGAAGACAAACCAATAAAATAAAGTAAATACATTCTATGTCAGCACTACAAGAGTGTGCTTTAGTGACCTACAAAGGACTGCCCCCCTATTTGGGGTGACATAAGGCTACATATGTGAGTGCATAATATAGGCTGGAGAGGAAATTCACAAGTTTTGCCCAAATGACTCTAGAATGACTTCAAGGAGTCCTGAAGTGGCTTAAAGAGGTGTTTTGTTAAATGAGCAAATAATACAAGAAGGGGAGAATGAAAGAGAGTTCAAAACATCAAGGCAAAAGGTAAAGCAATCCCACTGGCCTTATAGACCATTTTTGACTGGATCTCAATCCCTTATTCATAATGGACAGATGACTGGGCAATTGCCATGCTTTAGTTTAGAGGCATGGATTACTCGACAAGATAAGTAATTTTAGTGTTGCTTGCAGCAGGGCGGTCCAAGAATAAAAACGTGAAACTCAAATACAATAATTTGTTTTATAGCTGTTGCATTAATTCAAAAAAGATAACCTAAATCATTTTTAGCTGCACTTGACTGTTTTAGGCAATGTGACAGGTGCTAAGACCTTGACGCAGACAGCATGAAGTGCTTGACTATAAAAACATATGTAGGCAAAATCAGTTGAAAAGATCAACATATTGTAGTTGGTGATTTTTAAAGCCATAACAATAATCTGCGTGGAGTTTGCATGTTCTCCCCGTGTCTGTGCGGGTTTCCTCCAGGTGCTCCAGTTTCCTCCCACAGTCCAAAGACATGCAGGATAGGTGGATTGGCGATTCTGAAGTCCTAATGTGTGCTTGGTGGGTGGGTGTGTTTGTGTGTGTCCTGCGGTGGGTTGGCACCCTGCCCGGGATTAGTTCCTGCCTTGTGTTGGCTGGGATTGGCTCCAGCAGACCCCCGTGACCCTGTGTTCGGATTCAGCGGGATGGAAAATGGATGGATGGATGGTTGGATAACAATAATCCAAAGAAATCCGTTAAAATACAGTCATTTTTCAATTGTGGTTAACAAGAAAGTCAACCACTTGTTGTTTGCTTACTGTAATGTCTGTGGGTATAAATCAGGCTCCTCCAGTTGAAGACATTACTCATAAATATGGATAACATTCACAAGCACAAAATTGTCAAAAGACCTAAAAATTTAAATAACTTAATAATGTTTGGATTTTTTATGTGAATTTTTGGCAAGGTGACATGGAGTTTGGCAAAGGTTTTGTTGAATTTTTGTGATATTTGGTCTACTCGGCAGACAGAAATTGTGTGTTAGGCAATATGCTTAGTGATATTGTGGTATGTAAGTGAGATGGTATAGAAGTGATGTCTACCTATCATAGGCAATTGTCGGTTTGCTGTGGCAGCCTATATTTGTACAGACAGCTAAAACAAAACTTTATGCCTATGAAAACTCAGAATTTGTCCGTATAATGCTTTTTGGAATAACATCTGAGCATAATACTTCAAAGACAGGTGAAAACATTCAGACTCGATCCTCTGCTCTTAGGCAAAGTAATCATTTTCACCACCGACAGAGGAGCAGACAGTCATCACCCTTCCAGGATTCACAAGACAACTGCAGTGCAGAAAAAATGTCTACTCTGCCTAGAAGGCACCCCAGCCTGTAATCAATATTCAAGTCCAAATACTAAGAAGTGACAGTGCAACCACCATCTCATGTGAAGTAATCAAATAGAAAAAATTGGACACAATTTGTCATTTACTGTTATTTCTCAAAGATTCGTATGCCATTAGTGTATGGGCACATGTGCTTAGAAGTGATGCTACCTTTGATGGATGTGAAGGTAAAATCATGAAGAATATTGAAATTAGTGATGAGCGAAAAAGGTACAATTCAACTTATATATAGTTTTGCTAATAGTTGTTTCGCAATTGAGAAATGTGAAGCTCAATAAAGGTTTTGGGGTGGAAAGCAATGAATATTGCACCTTAAAGCCTTGTGTTTACCTGTGTTCTTTTCTGCAGTTGTGTAACACACGTAATCCGTACCACACTGGTAAAATTGATTCCATTTATGCCTTTCATTGACATCACCATAAAGGAGTGCAGTATGTTTTTTCAAAATTTGATATGCTGCTTATTTTTCACATAAAGGCACACTAAAGTGGACCATCTTGCATACTGTAAATGCTGCTAACCCTCTGGTCCTTACAAACTACCTTTTGCTAGATGTGTATATACAAATTAACAATGATTTATGATTTTTAATTTAGCAGGGATGTTAATTTCAGTATTAAATGAAAGGCAAGCAAAATGACACCTTTTATTGGCTAACTAAAAAGATTACAATATGCAAGCTTCCGAGGCAACTCAGGCCCCTTCTTCAGGCAAGATGTAATCAAGAAGGGGCCTGAGTTGCCATTTTGCCAGGTGTCATTTTGCTTGGCTTTTCTTTACATTCATAATGGCTAACACGGTACAACACCCTAGTACTACAGTATTAAATGAGAGGCTGACACATACAGAATTCATGCATGAAAATGCTTCCAGAGAAGAACTAAAAACCCTTCTGTTTGGGTTAGTGGCACGAATTCTGCTGAAAGTGAAATGCAATTTATTTCACAATGTTTTTTGCACAGCACCAACACTGAGTGTCTCTGCTGAATTCAACTTTGTATTGACTGTCTCACTCATCACTAATCATAATGCTGTTGTGAAAATTTTATATGACAAATTTAATGTCAACAAGAGTGCCCTTTAATCTGAGTCAGGGTGATGGGAAAGGACACTCAAATATGGCAGTTTTGGTTGTTGGAAGAACTGCAGGTTTACACAAGAGAAAATATTGTGATGCCAACCTGTTAAATAAACGCGAGTCCAACAAAAAAACACATGAACAATGGCACTAAATAAACAAACAAAAAGCAGTGTCTTCTCAAAGAATGTTTCTCTATGTTCTGTAGCCTTATAAATTACAGTTGGAAAGAGCTCCTTTCTCTGGTGCATTCTCTTAATGAGTGCCGCAAAATATGTAGTGGGGAAATTGGAAGGGATGGAGACAGTGGCCCTCACTGGGTGTCTTCTCAGAAGTGTGGAGGGAGAAACAGTGGATAAGGTTAGCAGCAGCACCCTCTGTTGATCCAAGATGGAAGTACATACCTCAGAAGAGCCCGGAGGATGATCCACAGACTTGCATGCGTGACACTGCATAAAGGAGTATGCCATGTAATCACCAAGGCTGGGGGGCTGGCAAAAGGATGGGCCTGTTAAAGCCCATTGTGGCACTCCTTGTGTGATTTTGGGCCATACAAACATAAATTGTATTGTATTGTATTGTGTTATTGTTGTCACTAATCTCAGGTTACAAGCAACTGATTCCCATTCTAGTACACACCAAAAACACACTTAATGTTACAGAATCTTCAATATCATCCTTTTACTGCCCCAGTCAGAATGCTGCAAGAGGAGAGAGAAGATTAAAATGCAGGTTAAATTGTCCTTATGGGCTCCACTGGAAATAATTTATTATTAATTTAACAGCTCACGAGATTATAATGCAGAAATTAAGTAATCAAGTAATATCTTGTGCACCAACTAGGCTGCCTAGAATGAGGTATGTCAGGGGTAAGGAGCACATCAGGTAAGCTGATTTGTTTATTTGTTTTTTTTGTTGTTTTGTTAAATTAAATGGAGTTATGCATTTTAATACATTCTTGTTTATTTATCGTGGTTTCAGAGATTGGTGATGTATCGCATGTTGGATGGTCATGCAAGTAAGAACTCCACTGTACTCTGTACACAGTACATTACTACTACTACTGCTTAAATGTGATTCCCTCAAGTGCTTTTTAATGAAATAAAATGAAAAGGCCAGCGGACCAACTGAAAAAATTGGTCACTTATTTCAAATACTCTCGTCAGCAAGGTGAGCTGAAAGAATCTCTTAAGATGTTTTTTGACACAAGTTCCTCTCACTGATAGGTGGGACAAAATCTGTGAACCACTGACAAGTGGTAGGATCATTTTAGTGGGACCCATTTGCTGTGTATAGTTGGTTTTATGTGGGGAGCGGGAAAAAAATCACTTACAGGCATCTGACAAAGTCAGTGCCATTTAGGTGTCTCCTTCAGTTATGGTCTTATAGCTTTCTTTATTGCCCCCAAGAACTACACTCACAGTTGTTACAAAGCACTTTCATTTTTGTGACCTTTCCATTTTACATTCTTTTCTTTACCTTTTTGTACTAATTTCTGCAGAATTTCAATTAAATAAGTTTTAAATTAAAAGTTTATTTAGTAATGTTGAAATGTTTCTGCATTGTGCTGCAACAGAAATAAAATACAGTCCATGTGTGACCCTTTCTGCCTGTACAAAGAGATAACACTAAAGGCATGACACAAACATCTGCCTTGGATGAGTAATTACCTCCACACACACACACTTGAGTGGGAGATGTTGTGTAGAAGAACTGCAACATGGTTCACTCTCAATAATATAAAGCTAATATTACAAGAAATCAAGAATATTAAAGCAAAAGCAAATATTTCAATGAAATGGTTTTACCATTGACGATATATGGCTGCTACATAAAACAGATGTTTTCGAGTCACAAAGTGTGCAATGGAGAGACAGACATTGAAAGTGTCACTTAGTGATCATAATAAAAGCAAGGAAATTCAGTGTATAACTGACTTCAAAGATGTCATCATGGTGTCATGTGGTATGCATATATAATGACAGACAGGCATGTAAAGTGATATTGTGGTGGCCTTACAACTTAATAAACTCAGTTGGTAGACTAACAATATGATGGGGAGATGGGCTAGGTAAGCTGGAACATCATAGCAAAGGATTGATCGAAATATCAGCAATTGTTGGCCTCATTTCAGATAGTGAACCTATCCAGATGAAAATGAGGATCAAAGTATTGTTTCTGATGTCATTTTGGGAGTTACAATGCTGCAACATTGCCAATGAATCTGAGCATGTGAACCTCTACTTTAGTTTTCCTAGTTAGAAAGCTTAAAGCAGTGTTTTTTAGACTTTGATTTCACATTGCTGCACTTTTTGGGTTTGACAACAGCAATATCTACTAACCAGGATTTTCCTTTTGTTTACCAGCTACATCTTTTCTTCTATTTTCTTATGCCCAATCTCTGTTAGTAATTTTCTTATTAGAATGAAAATGGCAATTTAAAAGCCATCAAAAAACACTTTTCTTTTATATGGACACTAGCCACTCTGCCTGTCAAAGGCAGGGTGATGGACGGCATGCATGGGTGGGTACCCCAACTACAATGAAGCAAGTTTCCTTACCTGGACAGGAGTCACAAGAAACAGGACACATACATCCTGCCCCAGCCAGGAGACAGGCAGAAAATGCCATTGCAGCAATGGGTACACTGGCAATCCAGCAAGGACAAGGGGAAACTGCCTGACAGGTCTACATGCTCCCCTGACACATTAGGCGGCAGTCTCCCTGCAACCCTTCCTGTGCGGACACCCATGAGGTAGATTAGGAACTGTAGTCCCATAGAGCAGCCTTGTCCGGTTCCATAGATGCTCCAAAGGTTGTTGCAGGGATCCATCATCCCTACTTTGTTTGACCCAGAAGTACTTCCATCAGGCTATGCCCTAGTACTGTAAGTACTCCTGGAACCCAGATAAAACAATCCACCCAACCTCATCCAGGCAAGTTGAAGTTGCGTGGAAGAAGCTCACCTGCAGGAGTGGAAGAAGACAGACAAAAAGGAGAACAATTGTATTGTATTGGTGATTTTGTATGGTATTTGCAAAAATAAACTTTTTTTTTATTGTACTGGGACTTGTGTCATTGTGGTTGTGTCTGAGTTTGGGCCCCTGTTGATCACAACAGGCAATGTAATTTTGAAAATATTTGCTGTCACTTGCCCTATGTGCGCCTTCAGTGTCTTACCTTGGTATCAGTGTGTGTCTAAACTTCTCTTGACCAGCTCTCCTTCTCTCAAGCACTTTCACATACAGACCACTGCTCAGATTCTGTCATTATTTTCAAGGCACCTTTATCACCTCCTATCTGTTTTTATACTTTGAAGGCCACTTTCTCAGCATACCTCTGTAAAATCATGAAGTTTGTGAGATTTGCCAGGAAAGTTTATTAGGTTCATCTACTCCCACCACACAGCTACACAGAGATCCTAGCCAGACAAAACCTTGAGTGGTACCAGTTGCCAAGCATAGGTCTCTCTTTAATTTCTTCTTGACTGTTGATATTATCAATGCAGCTGGGTAGTGAGTGATAGTGTGATAAGGGGTCCATGGCAAACCATGATTTGTAAATAAATAATCGGGTCCTGGAGCGTGCAGGCTCAGAATCGGTATGGGTGCACATATTCACATGCACACATCACTCTGGGGTTGATAGGCGTGCTTGGCTGATCACACTTTCACATGCAAATGTGAGCAGGACAGTGAGGTGCTTCATTCACACCTCAGTGAAGGTGGAGGATAGCTCCTGCACACAACTGAGGGTATAAAAGGAGCCTGCACGGTAGAGATGAGATCAGGTCAACACAATGGAAGACTAAACTAGAGTAAGAGAGGAAGAAGAGGAAAAGTGTACAGTATCCTCATGGTGGAGTGAACAGACAGCGCTCCACTTAAGTGACGGTGCAGGTACGATGCTAGGGGAGTCCTCCTTAGGGGTCCAAGGAATGCCAAGAGAGCAAAAAGGAGTACAGGGGGACATCCAACTCTGAGCAGTCAGGCAGATGCTGATGAAGGCAGCCATATGTTAAATGATCTATATGCTAGGGTTATTAATTATTTTAATTTGGGCTTGTGAAAATGCATGGTTATGCACATGAATGTGTCCTGAGATAGGCTGGTGTTTTCTCCATGGTTGGATCTTACTGCTGATTACATAGCTCCGGGCCCTTGTGACAGCAACATCTGAATAAGCTTTTTCAGAAATTAAGTATAAATAAAAAAACAAACTTTGAAAACTTTGAAAACTATGAAAACTTTGAACAAGGACAATATGCTCCATATAGCATGATTCATACCTGTATATTTAAAGACAAATTGCATGAGTGAGAAATAAACCAATACCACTATTGTGGCAGTAAATTAATACAAATATGTCATTAATTTGTTATGGTACCAAACAAATAATTTTTTCATTCAACTTAAAACATATATATATCGTCACAACAAAAAGGAAAACAGTCACAAAAAGGTTTGGGGTAGCCACCCCGTGTATTGAAACAAGTTCAAAACGGGACTGATGGCAGTTTTAAAATTAGGCAGAGGAAATGAGGTCATCAGGGCTGAAACCAGAAGTGACGTCATTGGGGCAGGAAATGAAAGTGACGTCATCAGGACCAGGCGGATTTCCCATGACTGGTCTTCAGGAGAAAAAGAAAAAGGGACTCTGCCCTCCCCTGGTCTGGCATGGAATTACCCTAATTCAAGCCCTTTAGCTGCCTCCCATGTGCACGTATGTGACAATATATTGAGGGGGACAACCGGGATTGTTAACTGTCCAGGACACCTTCACTGTGGAAGGACAAGGGGAGACAGCCTGCACGGGGTATTATCTCATGCGCATCACTAGATGGTAGCTGTCTTGGGTTGCAGCAGCATCCCACATCTCCACAGGGCATCATGGGAATTGGAGTTATTTGGCTCTGTCCTGTTGTGTTCCTTGGGTGCCGCCAGGGGGTGCTGCCAGGACTGGTGAGACCTACTTTGTCAGGCTACAGGCTAACCTGGAAGCGCTCCTGGGTCATGATTATGGAACACCAGAAACACTCCTGAGTTTTATATAAAAGAAGCTGCCTGCCTCATTTTAGACAGCCAGAGTCAGGAAGGGGAAGACTAAGCTGCTGGGAAGAGCGAAGGAAGCAGTGTCAGAGAAAGAATTGGATTGGTCACGTGTGCTTTGTGCTGACGTGTGCTTTGCAAACGCTAGAGTCTGTTGAGAGTATGTGACAATATATTGAGGGGGACAACCGGGATTGTTAACTGTCCAGGACACCTTCACTGTGGAAGGACAAGGGAGACAGCCTGCACGGGTATTATCTCAAGTTCATCAGCATCACTAGATGGTAGCTGTCTTGGAGGTTGCAGCAGCATCCCACATCTCCACAGGGCATCATGGGAATTGGAGTTATTTGGCTCTGTCCTGTTGTGTTCCTTGGGTGCCGCCAGAAAGCATTTGATAAGGTGCTGCCAGGACTGGTGAGACCTACTTTGTCAGGCTACAGGCTAACCTGGTGGATTAGCGCTCCTGGGTCATGATTATGGAACACCAGAAACACTCCTGAGTTTTATATAAATAGCACGATCTGTGGAGTACTGCCTGCCTCATTTTAGACAGCCAGAGTCAGGAAGGGACTAGGCTGAAGACTAAGCTGCTGGGAAGATTAAGAGGTGACATGAAGTGTTTAAGCAGTGTCAGAGAAAAATGAAAAGAACACGGGACACAGTTGGAAACTTGTTAAGACAAAACAACTACAGAGCATTGCCTTGTGCTTGCTGTTTACTTATACTTGTGGCTGAAGAGCAGAAAACACTTACTGGGAAGCATTTCACATAGAATAAAAGGCTTTATTTGTAGTATTTGTGTCTGAGCCTGTGTGTGTTGGGTGATTGGAGAGCTGCAGCACTCAGTGGTGGCCACCATATATATATGCTTCAATAACTTTTTTTGTATCCATTGTCTTATTTCAGTTGTAGGTGTGTCATCCTCCTGATCCTTGAGTTTCATTTTTCTTTATTTAGTGCCACAACTGTTGTTAATGATTACACTGCATAACCTCCTTAGCATTAATGTTACCCCCAGAAAAGCAAGCTAAAAGTTACATTTTTTCAACAGGTGAAAATGTTATTAGATGTAACAGACACATGTAAATACCAAAATGTCGACATAAAAAACAGTAGCAAAGGCATGTCTAGCATCCATTGCTGTGCTGATGCAGATTTAGTATGCATACTTCAAGTGACATGTTTTGAAATAGTCACCAATGCACAGTCCATTCATCCATTATCCAACCCACTATATCCTAACTGCAGGGTCATGGGGGTCTGCTGGAGCCAAACCCAGCCAACTCAGGGTGCAAGGCAAGAAAAAAACCTTGGGTGGGGTGCCAGCCCACCGCAGCCAATGCACAGTCCTACATTGCAATTAGGACACTAGAAGCATGGTTTTTTTTTTTTTGCACCCTTTTCTTATAATGTTTCTGTTTCTTGTGTACAAAAGAGTAGAACGTCAGTGCCTGACCCGCATGATTGTGAGCACCCATTGTGTTTTTGTAGACTACCACAGTGCATGGTTTAATGACTTCAGCATTTCCCCTGACTTGAGCATTGACACTTGCCACATTGTAAATGGTGCTTAGGGAGCTGATGTCTTTCTTGTCCTTCTACTTGATTGCAATCATTTGGTTTTTTTTTTCTTACACATCTACTTACACCACAGTGAATCTTCACATGACTGAATTCACCACGCATATCATAGTGGTCCAGTCATATGGCGCCATATGCATCAGGTTCACTATTCATGTCAACATCTGATGACCAATTCAAATTGTCATCACTGTCACCTGATTCAAGTAATAGCTCAGTTACCGTTTGTTCTAAAATTGGCTTTACAGCTTTATAACTTTTCGTTTCCATGGTATTGTGTTTTTGTTGAAGGCTCCACCCCACTCATGAATATTGATGAGTTACCAAAACACATAGAGATATTAATGATTTTTTGTAGCATGACTCTCGGGCTTTGCTCGCCAACCCCTCCCCCCTATCTGCACTTCGCCCCGTTGTAAAAAGGGGGGCTGAATGCATCCCAAGGAGACGCGTCTGCTCTTCTGAAACCACATGTAAATGGTGATACAATGGGAAACAAATACATTTTTTTAACTCTTCTTTGCTCCATCAGTTGTTGGCTTGCTGTTGCTGCTGTGATTTGAACTTTGCTCGCATACCCCTTCCCCACCAGCCACCCCCCGCCTTGCGCCATTGTGAAGAGTGTGGCTGAATGCACAGTAAAGTGACGCACTCACTCCTCTGAAACCTCTCTTAAACTGTGATACATTGGGAAACAAGTAACAGTTTTTTTTTACCTCCTCTTTGCTCAATCAGCTGTTGGCTTGCTGCTAGAATGCTGGTGCTTCTGTTCTGAGTGATTGGCAACGTTTAAAAGCCTGTACAGCACCGATCCTTTTGTCCTCAAACACTATGCGATCTCTTTTTGCTTTTCCGTTATTTTACCAAGTAATATTTTCTGTTTGCTTGTGCTAATATGATCTTTCCACTCATTTTTTGGCAACTTTTGAATTTTCCTATTTCCATTATCTCTAACCTGCTCTGCATGTGTATCATGGAACTTGCTTACAAAGGTTGTAAGTATGACATGACGTGACTGTCTTGCAGGATGTGAAAGTGTCTCTGTCTCTCTTCAAAAAATCACGTCTTGTCGCTGGAAAAAGTCTCTTCCCGTCCCAAGATTTTTTTATATAATAGAGAGAGGTGTTATTTCATCCACAAGATGTTAGCAGAATACTGTCCCAAGAGTTATTCAGGCTTAACACTGTATATCAGGTCGCAACAGCATAACCTAAGATACATTCGGGGTTAACCATTTTGACATAGAATTTTGAGCCCAAGAGAAGCTCAGGTAGAAAGCCAAGGAGGGTAACAAAATGTAACTTTTTAATGCCAAATTAATCAATACAGATTAATCTTATAGTATTTTTCATGTCATATTCAAATATCTAATCAGACCTTCTCTATCAAGCAAGGATTTTAAGTAACACACAACTAAAATTACAATAAATGTTAATTTACAGTATATACAGTATGTATGCTGGAATCTTCTCACCTAAAAGGTATATGTGTACAATTTTCTGTTGCACTGAGCCTCAGGAATGTCCCTCTTAGAGTTCAGCAATCACACCAGGACTCCACTTGACGTGGTATTGCTTTTGCATTTCAGAAATGTCCTAAGGAAACTTTTCACCATGCCCATTGCTGACTACTCTGAGATATTCAGGTGAAAGGTCCAGATGAGAATCTAAGAAATGAATTTTTACAGATGTTACATCTATTGCTTTGCTTTATACAACTTCAAAAGATCATATACTATTTCTTGATAGCTATCTGCCTTATGATTCCCAATAGGTTATTGTACAGTAAATACTCTTGAAGGACTTTCATGAAGCTTTTTCAGCTTGGTCATCGAAATCTTCATCTTGAATTAATTCCCTGATGTGAGGTCCTATGAAAGTTCCTTCCTTGATCTTGGCATCATTAATCCTAGGAAATTTCTTTCTTACATATGTAGAATCAGAGTCCATTTTGATCCAATGCCTTAACAAAGTTCTTTATAAGTCCAAGCTTAATGTGGAAAATTATGAAGTGTTCCTAAATAGCAATAAAATCCTACATTTCATTTTAAAAGTACACCTTAATAAGGGTTTATTACTAAATATACAGGCTAAAAAACATATAATTCAAAAACTTTGTGTGACAGAAAAATTCTGACATTTATAAAGCCAACATGAAAAAGTACTTTTAAAAGCCCCTTATGTGGTTTTGTGACAAAATCTTTGTTGACTAGGGTTATTTTCAGAGACCTATAAAGGACTCACTTATTCATTACTCAGTTTTTTTAAATGTAAGATTTCTCTGAGCAGAAAGAGAGCTCTTTTGTGATGCTTCAAAATTTGCCTAACTTTCCTTGGATTGAGAAATCCTCAACTGGGGAGGCAATGTTGTGCAGTTGTCCATATTAAATGTTAATGTACCAGTGACAGGAGTAGAATTGATCAGCTTGGTGTTTGTTTAGCAACAGACTTAATGTTATTTACCATGTCACTATTTATATGGAAAGTTCATTTACTTTAAGGCATGCATTGGATACTAATTGTGTGAAAATACTTCTTTTTGTCCTTTCTTTCTACACAAAGGTGGAAGTGGAATTTAATGGTCCCTAGTGCATAAAATAAAATAGGCCCCTCTCCTGTAAATATTATATTCAATTACATTTTATCAATCTTAATTATGCAGTTTTCAGCAGCTTGTTTTTTACTAATTGATACATACAATCTCTGAACAAATTGTTAGGAACATACTCAAATAGGCTGATGATTGATTGATATTAACAGGCCCAAAGTGTGTCAAGAAACCATTTCCTACACCATTACACCACCAGCAGCCTGGACTATTGACACATGGTGGGTTGGATACATGGATTCATGCTGTTGGCACCAAATTCTCACACCCTTTATCTAAGTGCTCAGCAGAGTTGATATTTATCAGACCAGGCTACGTTTTTTCAGTCTTCAACAGTCCAGTTTTCATAGTCCAGTATCCATTGCAACCACAGCTTTCTGTTCTTGGTAGACAGAAGTGAGACCAGATGTGGTCTTCTGCTTTTGTAGTCCATCTGCCTTAAGGTTCTACATGTTGCGCATTCTGAGATGCTTTATTGCTCACCTCAGTCGTACAGAGTGGTTATTTGAGTTACTCTAGCCATTCTGTCAGCTCAAACCAGTCTGGCAATTCTCCTCTGACCTCTTTCATTAACAAGTAATTGCCACTCAGTGGATGCTCTTTGTTTTTTAAAGCATTTTGAGTAAACGCTAGAAACTGATCTGCATAAAAATCCCAGGAGATCAGCGGTCTTAGAAATGCTCAAATCAGCCAAACCGGCACCAACAATCACACCACAATCAAAATCATTGAGATCACATTTTCCCTATTCTTGTGTTTGATGTAAACATTAACTGAAGCTCCTGTCGCGTGTCTGCATGTTTTTATGCATTTCACTGCTGACACATGATTGACACATTTGAAAACAGAATGGATATTTTGGTCCTAATAATTTATTCTTTGAGCGTAGATCTTAAAGCATTTTTTGCAAGTTATTACAAACTGAAAGTAATTTCCCAATTTGCCCAATGCCAGTTTGATCCAGGATATGTTTTTCCTTTATAACCACACAAGTATTAATGTGCATTTTACTGTGTTCATGATCAACCAACCACTCTTTTTGTAATCTTGTGCAAAGCACAGTTTATCCAAGTGACTTATTTTTTTGGTATTCACCTCTTTAAGTATCATATGGGATACATTATTCCTTCATGTTTCACCATTAGCCAATCACATTTTTAACCCACTCAAGTGCTGACACCTGATAAGCACTATTTAGATGAATGTTCTTATTTGAAATTTGATTAGATGGTAGTTAACTAGATTGGAGAACCTCCACGCATCTCTTTTGGAAATCAAAAATTCAGATATAGACTTGGTAAAAAAAAAAAAATATTATTAGAAGTTTTGTCTCTTTTAAAATTGTATAATTTTCTCACTTTATTTTTTACTTATTATGTCCTAACATGATAGAATTTTAGAATATGAAAAAAATGATTTAGACCAGAGGTAGCCAACATGTTGTCCGCTGAAACCTAGTCGCCCGCAGGGACCACGTGAGTTGCCCACAGGACATGTTTTAAAAATAAGCACTAGACACAATGGCGCCCCGTCAAAAGTCAAAGTCCAATATCGTGCGCAATATCTTGAGACAAGCAAACAGGCGCAGCAACGATGGGGAGCTACACTCGATTTTACCCCCTAAAAATAAAGAAAAACATGGTGAAACGAGAAAGAAAATTTACGATTTGTAGGGCCCTGGGATTTCCGTGATGCGGAAAACACGGACAGAATCACAGAATTAATGCATAAAAACGGATTTTAGATTTAAAAACGGAAATGGAATTTAGAGACTGAAGGGGTGACTGTTACAGAACTTCCCAGCAAATTAAACGAGTGAATAATCTGTAGTTCTTCCATTCAGATACTATTTTCTAGTTTGTTGTTTTTCAAGCGAACGCAATTCTTGTATAAATCCAGTCATGCCTCTGTCTGTTTGTGCGCGTGTTTCCTGTATGTTTTCTCGTTAAAGGCACATGAATTAGCTTGCTGCACAAGACAGAAATGTCGAAGCGAGCAGTATCAGATACCCTAACTAGGTCGAAAAAACTAAAAAAAATTAAAACTGCAAAATTGAGGGCACACGATATCCCAGTAACTTTTACGAATCTGGACAACAACTTTTCTGCAGGTTGTGCCAGCGTACCATAGACTGAAAACAAAAATGATACTTGCAATGACCTAATCTAAAACCCATCTAAAGAACAAGCAGAAAGTAAAATCAAAAAGAGTTCCCCTTCATATAACAACGGAGGAAATAACAAAATCGTCAGATGCAAGACGCCAGTTCGTAGAGGTCTTTGTGGCCATGCGAGCCAGACGTCATACCGCTAGAAAAAATGACGAAGATGCATCCTTTCTTCATTAAGCATTGGAAACAAGGTGGCGCACTGCCAGAAAATGAGAGCAGTCTGTCAAACTCATTTGCCCCATGTCTTTGAACAACACAAGGACGCCGTTCTTTGAAAGATTCGTGGCGAGAAAAGTTATGTTGTAGTTGATGAAACTACCGATAGCCGAGACCACATACTTATCATCATAGAGGTGAGTAAACATTTGGATGTATGGCAATTTTTTTTTGTAGGCAGTTTTAATTGTACATTCAATTATATTTAACCGGTATTAACAGTCATTCCCATAGAAAAATGTTATTAGTGAACTGCATTGGTTGTAAACGGGTTCCCTTTTAAAAATTAACAACAATATTTATGGATTTAATAAATGTTATGCCTCTCAGTGATGCACGTTTGACACTTCCGTTATAAACTTGAAACCTACAAACCTGGGCAGAAGAGCAGTGCAATGTTCAACTTGGATGCTGGACAGGTGGAGATTGAAATCCTAACGTTGCAAAATGACCTCCACCTCAAAGTCCATCAGGGTACACTAAGCCTTTGGTGTCTTGTGGACACAGAAAGTACAAAGGTGTATGCACAGCAACTATGAAAGTTCCCTGCATTTTTGGTTCAACCTATCTCTGTAAATCAGCCTTTTCGGATATGAACTTCATCAAAAACAAACACAGAACATGCCTTACTGATGCACATCTACAAGACTCACACATGAGTTGCAGTGTCAAATTATATCCCATATTACAGTACACTGGTGAACAGCATGCCGGACTTCCCACTAACAGACATTTACAGATAAAGAAAGAGATAACAGATGTTTTCACTGAAACACCAATGGCAACGTTAAACTCAAATATTGTACAAAAATGTGAAAAATAATTTGTTCAAAAAGTGTAACAGATGAAATTTGTTTAAAATGCTACAGATTTGGTGATTAGTACAAATGTGATAGGATTCATTTAAAAATGTGAAAGAATTCAAGTCAAGTCAAGTTGGGGAGCATGC
Source organism: Polypterus senegalus (assembly GCF_016835505.1). Lineage (NCBI taxonomy): Eukaryota > Metazoa > Chordata > Cladistia > Polypteriformes > Polypteridae > Polypterus > Polypterus senegalus. The sequence continues at coordinate 33,363,931 of NC_053165.1, forward strand.
ACTGGTACAGAGTGTTGCCACACCCACTACACAACAAAACAACTCGGTATCCCAGTTGGCAACCCCCATGCAGACACACGGTCCAGTCCCACCCTCCGGAAATGACCCTCTATCTGCCACAGCCAGGTATTACATGGGCGACCCCTTGGCCTGGTCCAGCCACTTGGGCCTTGGGTCCCCAACAATGAGGATCTTATGACCTCCCATGCCCTCCCAATCCGTCTACTGACTTCATACTAAGAGTCACCAGAGACATGAATGTCACTGCCAAGATAAGTAAACCTCTCGACAAGGTCGACACTCTCTCCACAAACAGACACACTGCTGATAGCTGTGCCCTGGTTTTTATCCAGGACACTCGCAAGCCCAGATACTCAGACTCCTCGTTCAGTCTCTCAAATGCGAAGATCACAGCATCGTCAGCAAAGTCAAGATCCGCAAATCTTTCTTCACCAACAGATGTCCCACAGCCGCTGGATCCCACGACCCTGCCCAACAGCCAGTCCATGCAAGCATTGAACAGAGTAGGAGCAAATAACACACCCCTGACGAACCCCAGAATCAACTGGAAAAGATGCAGAGGTTCTGCCTCCACTTTGCACAGTACTCACAGTACCAGTTGTACAGGCCAGTAAAATTAATTTATGTAAAATCTTACATAACAGATAATTTGTACAAACATTGGACAGAGTCCATAATTTGTGAAAAAAGGTAGGTAGGTAGTGGTTAGTACAAATGGGACACGATATATGAATATTCATTATTATTGTTGTTATTATTATTATTTTTAAAGGTGAACCGTGCAACTTTATGTTATTCAGGAAATTTTTATCAAACAACTAGCACTTCGTATTACTCCGTACCCTTGAAGTAGATCTCAGTTTCGAAAAGGTTGGTGACCCATGATTTAGACTAAATTCACTCTAAGATGTTTATTCACTGCAGAAATACCCAGCAGTTCACAAATCACTCTAGCAGTAATTTTTAGCAATAATTTCAAACCTCTTTTAAAGAGATGTTAGCAGTACATTTTTCTGCTTTCACAAGAACAATTCTGATTTACAGGTTCTAATCACTCTTTTCTCAGAACTCAACCCCTTTCTGTTTAGACTTTTCTGTGTAATTGTATTTGAAATATATTTTTAAAATTGCTAGTACACTCCTTCGCCAACCACTATGGACCATTGCAGATTTTTCTTTATGCTTCTCTTTTTTTCCCCAAAAACTGGTTTGCTTGCATGGTATGCCAGCCAGCGTCTTCTCTTCACTACGTCTACAGGTTGCAGACCCGCCTGGAGTTACTTTCTGCAGTGCACTCCCTTAAACTCAGTTAGAGACAGTCAGTGGTTTGGCTGGGAAGGTTAAGAAGATGTAATAGACAGATCTGGTGTATTCTCCTCTCTGCCTCAGACATGGTGCGCTCTCCTTACAATGTAATCAAGTGGCATGCAAATCAGAGAACTTGCCTTGTACAATGCATACTGATGTGTGGAGAAGAATACACTGGAACTGCCCATTTAGCAGGGAGAAGAACACCTAGTCAATGTGAAATGCAGCACGGTGGAAGTAGTTACGCAAGTTGTGCCAGACAGCAAGACTCAATCGAGATTGCTGATGTTAATAATAAAGCCTTGTGTAACAACAACCATGCAGTTGCTTTCATCCTTGGTGTCACTGACCAGCCTGCTCTACCTACTGCACCCCCACTTTCAGTCCTTCATCTTTCATCTAATGTAGTCATTTTTGGTAACACAAACTAAAAGGTTTACTGAAATTTTGTAGTCTGTAGACAAGAGAATGACGGGTCTTCAGTTTTACTAATTCATTTTATCTCCCTTAACTTTATATGGTATTGTAATAAGTCCTTCTTTCCTTCTTTCATGGAGGAAGGAGAGGGATTTTTTTCTGGAATAACATTTGTAAAATTCTTCTATAAGTGTTCTGCAAAATCTTTGAAAGTGGCTTACCATTCAAACACAAGTTTTTACGATTTTGTAGGATTACAGAAGTAGATGTTTCATTTGTAGTTATAATTCTGGACTCATCTTCTTTTCCCCTCACACTGAAAATGCTAAAAAATTAGAGAATTTGGTCAGGATGTCATTGGGTGGTTTAAAAGAATATATGATTCTCTTGCAGGTTTGCACTGTGATGTCAGTTTCAGTGTCTATAATGGCCAGCTGTTTGGGGGTTTGAATGTTTGATTTATTATATGTTTTTTGCCTTTTACTGGTATTCTGTCCATGATAGGACTCTGAGCTAGATTAAGTTGGTTTGGTAATGGGCAGATAGAGATACTACAAGTGCAGTGTAGAGGTACTTTCTTCACCTTAACTACAATATAGAAAATATACTTTAGCCAAGATATCTTACAACATACTGTACCTAATGCTTTTTAAAAACTAAAATGACCTCAGTCACAAAAATGGATTCAGCTCTACCCCTTCAAAGAACCACATCCATTAGGTTTAGAAGATAAGTAAATTGCACCTTTCCCCTCTCAGCTAACCTTAAGTATTTACTATATCTTGCTAATAACAGCCTGCAAGATGTTTTTGTGTTTCATTAGTGCTGCCGAATAGGTTTGCCATAACCTCTTCAAGGACAGCTCCACACACACATGGGCCTTTGCTTTGACCACTGCCACAGGAACTATATCCCCTGCTTGGACATACCTTAAAGTAAATTCTGAAATTCTCCTGTACATTTCTTTAATGTTATGGTTTTCTCACTACTGATGCCAACCAAAATGCTCTTTAAAACATAATAAGACAGTCACCTACAATTGTTTTGGCATATTGATTTCCAATGGCCTCCATTACTTGAAATCTTGATTTGAGGTCCAAGGAGAAGTGGGATATATTCTTCTAAAGGTCACCCTAAACAGAAGTGTTACAAAAACAGCTTTACTGTGTTTCATTCTTTGGACAATCTTGAACCTGACACTTGTCACGAATTTGCATCAAACCGCTTCCAGGCTAAATGCAGTTGAGATGGCACATGCATCCCGCTAATGCCGGTTGCTGCGTATTCGATACGTTCTAAGGAATGTATTGAATGTGCTTCTCATCCCATCTAGCGGTCGTAGTAGAAACTACAACCACCTGCTGGAAGCGAAGTGTTGGAGTTTCCGTGCGCGTGGATTTTGGCTGTTTTTATCCAGAAATTCTCCACATTTCATGTAAATTACGCTATGATAAGTATACATATAAGCTTATTGTTTTCTTCTATTGCTGATATTTCAGAATAGACTACATGTGACGAAACTTTTGGAAGTTATACGCCGTTTTCGTTTTGTCGCTTTTTCGCTACATTCGGCAATAACGGCCGCATATGAATAATATTCTATTTAGGTGCAATATTGTATAAATTCAAATTCCTGTGCATAGATTTCAAATGCTTTGTATTTTGATCCTAGTTAATTTCTAGAATTAATGTAGAAATCACATACTGGGATATAAATGCGATTTCTGCCCTTTATTTTGAGGCAGAACTAAATGAACACATCAACTTTCTACGGGAAGCGAACTGATGGACTTCAAAACAGGGTTCCACCAGTTGAAAGTGATGACAGCTGTCTCAGTGACAGTGAGGATTGCGAGGAAGACTACAGACCTAAACCATTATCACAGGGTGAAGTTTCTGAAGATGAAAGTAGCAGTAATGAGAGTACTGACAATGAAAGCAGCAGTGATGAAGATTGACAGCAATCATGATGCACCTGCTAGCACCAGTGTTACTGGTGCAAGAAGGTGACCAGCTGCTACTGCAAGGAGAACACAGCAAAAGGTAGTGTGAAAGAGAGTGCAACAACAGAACTCTGCAAAAGGCATTACAATTTGGCAAGCTGCTGTTCCTGATGCTGATCTTTGGGATAGTATTGCAGAACAAAGTAATCTGTATTGCACGGAACAAAATCCAAATAGTGCCCTCAATTTGGACCAAATGAATTGGAGCAGTTTATTGGCACTGTAGTGTACATGAGTGTTGTACATTTACCAAGGTCAAGAATGTACTGGTCCAGTAAATGTCGAGTAGCACAGGTGGCTGATGTGATATCCCAAGACAGATGGGAACAAATTAAAAAAATCATTCATTTCAATGACAACAGCAACATGCCAGCCAACAATGATGGAAATTACGATACGCTTGTCAAAATCAGGCTAGTTATTGATTCACTTCTCCCTAAATTTCAGGGTCTCCCACAAGATCAAATGTTGTCTATTGATGAGCAAATGGTGCCATTCAAAGGTAGATCTAGTCTAAAGCAATATATCCTCAAGAAGCCATACAAATGGGGATACAAAATCTTTGTGCTTTGTGATACAAAAGGCCTGGTGCATTCATTTGACATATTTGCAGGGAAAATAGATCCTGTACCTGGAGAACCTAACATTGGTGCAAGTGGAAACATTGTGCTAAAGCTTGCACAAGTTATTTGTGGTGCTCTCAATCACTTGCTGTATTTTGACAACTGGTTTTCTTCCTTGGATTTGTTTGTTGCACTTGTGAACAAGGGAATACTAAGGACTGTGCAGCAAAGTCGCCTGCAAGGGTGCAATTTCAGCATAGACACCGATATGAAGAAGAAGGGAAGAGGGACATTTGAAGAGAAAAGGGCTATTGTTGTCAATGCAGAAATAAGAGCAGTACAATGGTTTAACAATAGGGGGTGATCATTGCCAGCACTTTTGCCAGTGCCCAGCCTCTTTCTAACAAAAAGATGGGATAGAAAATCAAAAAAGAAAGTGTCTATAGAATGCCCAAACATCATCAGCCTGTACAACAAGTTCATGGGCGGCATTGATGCACTTGATGCACTAATTGCATATTATCGCATCCACATAAGGTCAAAAAAATACTATCATAGGTTCCATCCATCCATTCATTCCTTTATATCCTAACACAGGGTTACGGGGGTCTGCTGGAGCCAGTCCCAGCCAGTAGAGAGCACAAAGCAGGAACAAATCCCAGGCAGGGCACCAGCCTACCACAGGGCACACACACACCCACTAGGGACAATTTAGGATCACCAATGCCCCTAACCTGCATGTCTTTGGACTGTGGGAGGAAACCGGAGCACACCCATGCAGACATGGGGAGAACATGCAAACTTCACACAGGGAGGACCTGGGAAGCGAACCCAGGTCTCCTTACTGTGAGGCAGCAATGCTACCACTGTGCCACCGTGCCACACTATCATAGGCTCTTTTTTCATTTTGTTGATATGGTCATTGTAAACAGCTGGTTGTTGTATCGATGTGATTGCGATTCACTGGATGTTCCAAGAAAGAAGCAGAAGGATTTGCTTGCTTTTAGAACATCAATTGCACATGCACTCTGCATGCATGGCAAAGATATGTCAATGAAGAAGAGGGGGCGGCCTTCATCTGATGTTGAAAGGGATTTCGAAAAGAAGAAACATTGAGGTCCAGTTAAGCCTATTACAACACTGGAAGTCCGTTCAGATGCTGTGGGTCACTGGCCAGTGGTTGAAAGTGGACGGCAACGCTGCAAACACCCAAATAGTAAGGGCCAGACTGTAATCAAATGTTTAAAGTGCAATGTTCACCTGTGCCTCAACAAGAACAGCAACTGCTTTTGAGAATTTTGAGTAAAACTGTTTATCCTCATGTGACTTTTTGTTAATTTCATGACATTCTACTGATTTTTGGAAAATGTTTGTAATTTGGATTGTTGACTGGAGGGACTGATCAATAACAGCATCAATAAAATAATCTACATACCTGAGAGTGGAAAATGTGTTTAATTACTATTACTATTATGCCTAATGTCACTAATTTGCATCATACCTAAATTTATATCTAATATATGTGCTTTATTCAAATTAACAATCTCCACGTAATTTAGCATCTACTTGACAGCAAAAGCACAAATAATCCATCCATCCATTTTCCAACCCGCTGAATCCGAATACAGGGTCACGGGGGTCTGCTGGAGCCAATCCCAGCCAACACAGGGCACAAGGCAGGAACCAATCCTGGGCAGGGTGCCAACCCACCGCAGGACACACACAAACACACCCACACACCAAGCACACACTAGGGCCAATTTAGAATCACCAATCCACCTAACCTGCATGTCTTTGGATTGTGGGAGGAAACCGAGCGCCGGAGGAAACCCACGCAGACACGGGGAGAACATGCAAACTCCATGCAGGGAGGACCCGGGAAGCAAACCCAGGTCTCCTAACTGCGAGGCAGCACAAATAATAAATTTTTTTATATAATTGTAAATAAATTCAGGCAACAAGGGGTTAAAACAAATCAGAGACAAGTGTTCCAAAAAGAGCAGTGCTCTTAATGTTCTGTCAATAAATAATCCATAAAGACAAAGGTGAGGTGGAGATTAAAATTCAAATAAATACATCCATTAAAATCAGAGGTTAAACATAGGAAGGAAACTTCTTTAAAAACACTAGCCTCAGTGCCCCTTTAAAACCAACTTCTCCATGTCTAATCCCTGCCCGGATCTTGTAGACCAAGGAGAAGTCTACCAGCAGACACAGACAACTTTTTATCCTGGCTCATGTCCCTGTCGCCACTTTCTCTGTGTTCCACTCCACTCGTACTGCTGCCAGTCCGTCAGCTACTCCAGGCACGAGCACCATGTCCTCCCACCACTGCCAGTCCTCCCGGCGGCAGCACATACCTGAGCCCAATAGTTGCTCTTGCTACTTGGTCATTCAGCTCCCTCCTGAGCACTGGCCACACACACTCCTTTCTGGGGCTCCATACCATCTGTCTGCTTCCTTTCTTCACACCAGCTCTCTCTCACTCTCTTGCCTCTTTTCTTCAACCTTTAACCTGCTTTCTTTTCTTTTCTCCCACATAGCGCACGAGAACCACTCCTGCCACACCCCCCACCTGAAGACACAAGTCTGGTGATTATTTATTTAAAACACCAATCAGCCGCTGACCTCACTTTACCACAACCTGATGGTGTGAGTTTTCTGGGTCTGGACAAAAACACTATGCTTGAGTCAGCTCACCACCAAGCTGGGATCATTTTGTAGCGCACTCCTTGACTTCTAGCAAGCGTGGAGTTTGCCACCAGATTTACAAAGCAAAGAATGATGATGAAGTTGATTGGGAAAGGGCACAACTACAAAGTCCCACCACATCCTTCTTTTCTGGTTTTATCAGTACTGTGCATGCAAAACACAAACTAGAAATCCCACACGCCCCTCCGCATCAGTGCAAACCTGTTTAAAGGCGCCAATCCCAATTTACAAACAGGAATCTGCACAATCAGTTTTGTTATTCACATTTAACAATCACTCAACAGTACATAATACACACAAATAAAACCCCCTATGTGGCCCAGCCAAGTAGCTTTGCATGAATGTCCAAAGAATGCAGCCAGAGCTCAGGCAAGATAGCTCCACCTATGCAAGGCACTCTGACGAGGCACAATGTGTTCAAACATGGTTTTAGCTATGATAAATATAAGAAATCCAGCGGAAAAAAAAACAGTCTTGCCTTCAGAACAGTGCAGTTCCAGCTTCCAGTCAGGCCTCTCAGGTGTATTCATTATTCATGCTGTTTCCCAGTAGATACTGTATGTAGGGTCATTAGGTGGTATTATTCTCAGACTATTATACTGTACTTCTTTACACCTGGGCCTTCCTTGAGAAACATTTTGTGGCTTTGCTGGATTCAAATATTATTCAAAACACAGAATCTTGAGAGGTAAAATGTTTAATAGAGATGTAACAAAAGAGAAGGAAGGAGGTGGGATCAAGAACTAGAAAGAATGTTAAAAATAACAGCAAAACTGAGGACTGCTTAGATTGGTGGACTATCTCTTCTTCAACTCAACACTGATATTTAGCAGAAGATAAAGGCATCATTTCAACCTTTTTACATTGAGTAGGCCCAGGAAATGAAAACCTTCAGTCTATCAAGATCATAAGTCACTCATCCGTTTAGATAAGGCTCTTCCTCTACCTCAAGATAAGCTGATCACATTCTTCTTCTTTGCAGCAATCTATTTTGTTGGAAGTTTTTTTATTATATTTCAGAAGATCATTGCAGCAATCGTAGAGTTGTATAAAACATTTCAGCTTAGATATTTAGATAATTATAATTATATAATTCTTTGTATTCTTCACATACTGTTTTTGTGACCGTTCCTACTGCACCTTGTCCCCTGGTACAGCATTAGCCACAGGGAAGAAAAACTCCAGTAAACAGCATTCTATTGTAAAAGAAACACAGGTACAGAATGCCAAATCTTATCATGGTTGCTGCCATATCATGTGAAGCACTAATCACACATTGTTACCAGTCTTTAAAGCCAGTTCACTCCCCTGTTGTCCTGTTCTTTCTCTTGTCCTGCCCAGGCTGCTTCTGACCTTACCCCAGCCCCTGCTATGCCTTTCTCTCCAGAATCAAGTTCTCTCGAAGATGACACCTAAATGTTCCTTAATACACTCTGGGGGCATTTTTCAGCAATCTCCTCTGGGGGTACCCGAAAATAAAGCCTTATTATTCAAAAATAGAGGTAGGACTGTCAACGTTTCACTAACACCTGAGAGATAACTTCTCAAATGTGATAGAATCTGTGTTTGTGTCAAATCTAATTATTCCTTAACATAAACACTGTTGTTAAACTAGGGAAAAAAGGCACTCTCAGTAATATTTTCAAATTTTTATTTTCTGATGCAGTATATCTCATGTACAAGTTTTCTCACCTTTGAGGTGTTCCCAGGCATATCAACTGTATCTGTCTAAACTTTCATGTTGATAACACAGAGAAATAAATAGTTGCAGCATTAGGCACCATGGGTCCCCATCCCCTATCCAAAACCTTGCCTAATGGGGATCAGAATAATTTTATTGCACATAAAACATTGAATCATATAAAAACTCTGCACACCATTAGCTGTGTCTCCTTATGTCCATATATGGACAACTACATATCATTGGAAATGTCAAAGTCGCTGCCATCCAATGATATAAAGTTTGCAAGTGTGTGACCTATTGAGTCAGAGCTAATGGCCCAGAAATGTGAGGTGAAACTTTCCAAAAGTCGTCTTGCAACTCCTCTTATTTGGAGGCTTTCTCATGATTGATGCATCATACTATAATATGCTTGAATTTGTTTTAATCAGGAGAATCTACTGTAAGTACTGATGTGTCTGTCAGGCACTCTGGTCCTTAACAGATAAAACTGGCCTTGATAGAGGGGCCGAGGTCAGTGGAATAGTAAGAGATGCCGACACAGAAATGTAACTTGAAAAAAAGTGCAATTTATTGTGCAGTAAATGGCGCAAACAGTCACAAAAGTTGTGCATGGCAAAAAGGCAAGGAAATAAAAAAATATCCTGTAAAAATTGCACCCATCCAATTGTTCCTTCTCTCAAGTATAAATTCATTTTATTAACCTACTCTTCTTCTGAAGCAACATCGTACGTCCTCCTGCTCACCCAGCCTCCCGTTTACGCTTCCCTGATAGGCTTTTATAAGTTCTCCCAGCAATCAGCTGACAAGGGACCTGTACACCCAACCCCTTGTCATGCGTCTCGTGCAGCTTTAAACCTGGGAGCTATCCGCAAACGCTCGCTCACCTGATCACTAGATGGCGCTAGTTCACACCCACGCACACCTCCCAACACCCGCTGGTCCTCCCCAACTGCGCCTGTGCAGCGAACAACAAAAGCAACAAAACAAAAACCGTCCAAAAACAAATACAGCCTTCAAAGACCCATTGCTGTGCCCTATCTTGCTGCCTTGAAGCCCCAGGCCACAAGCAAGCATTTCCCGAGAACACAGACAAGCAGCCGCCGACTCAACTCCCAGAAAGCCCGCAGAGGAGATACACAACCAACACCATCAAAGATCTCCCCAAGACGCGGCATCCAGCGACCGCTGACACCGATCCACACTCCCTCATGAGCACTGGAAAGGATGCAGGCATGTGCCATTTCTCCAAGTTTAATTTATAATACAGTGGATAAACCAGAAACTGTCCTGCCTGAACCTGATAAGGCCTTCTATATACCTTGTGATAGATGGCCGGCCGTTCATCCTGGCCAATGCCCCCATGCCGCCAGGTGGAGGCCTCCCTGCAGCATGGAGGGGTCCCGAATGCCAGCAGGGAATTATGGATGTTGGAGTTTTCCTTTACAGCCCTGCTGGATACCATGGGGGCCGATAGAAGGCGCTGCAGGGAGGAGCAGTGACTATGTTCTGGTCCGAGTCACATGGACAAGGGGAATGATGTGCTTCCAGGGTGAAGAAAAGGACTTTTTATCTTAGTGATAGGAGATCACATGGAATGGGGATTGGAGCACTTCCGGGTCAGGGAATATAAAAGGACTGTGGGAGCTCCCAGACAGCGAGCTGAGCTGGGTGGAAGGGTGGCAACGCGTCTGGGAGTGGAGGATTGTTTATTGAGTATTGTATTGTGGAATTTAATGAGTATTGTGGAGAGGAGGGTGCTTTTGTGCACTGTGCTGTATTAATAAAGTCTGCTTTTGGACTTTTATCTGGTGTCTGGCATCTTGGACAAGGGTTCAAGGGAGCGATACTACCCCCTATCTGTCACAGTGGTGAAGTCGCTATGTGTCCAAACATTGTCTTCAGGGGGTTCTCTGCCCACAGAAAATTTAGATACAGGTCCAAACAAAGCTAGAGAATCCTGCCGACTACGTCCTTTCTCCGGGGTGTAAGGAAAATAGTCACTACTCCTCCCTTCAGTGCCTTCTATCAGCCCCCATGGTATCCAGCAGGGCTGTAAAGGAAAACTCCAATGTCCATAATTCCCTGCTGGCATTCAGGGCCCCTCCATGCTGCAGGAAGGGCTCCACCTGGTGGTGTGGGGGTATTGGCCGGAATGAACGGTCGGCCATCTATCACAATCTACACTGTGTTGAAGGAAGTTGCATATTCACAGTGTCACTTGTAGATATTTGCTGTTGTTTTGTAAAGTAATATACAAGAGTACACAAAAAATTGGAAGAGCGATGCAACATTTGTGGCATACGGATGGAGCCCTTACCCAGCTATGGCACCCTGAGTATGGAAAGACCGGGGGAGAGAGTATTTGCAAGACTGTTTCTCCAATGGACCGACAGAGGGCAGCCCCCTTGGCTTGCAGCGGGGCCACGGGTTGTGAGAATGGAAGCTCAAACCTGATGGGGCCTGTGGCCACCACCAGGGGGTGCCTTGATTTTTACAGGGCCCTATTTGGCAGCACCTGCCACACCCATAAGTGCTGCCCTAAGAAGCTCATTGGGCACCTGGAGTCCTTGTGGGTGCCCTATAAAAGGAGCCAGTTACCACCACTCATTCGGGGCATCTCTATGTCACAGGGAGGGCTCCCTCTGGCGGCCTGGGGGTATTGGCCGGGATGAATGGCAAAGTATACATAAATGTATTTTGTCCCAGTGTCATTTTGTTTGTGATATGGGGGGCATCATTTTGTCCATTCATTTGTGCAGTGCATGACTTCACCAGGTAAAAAGAAATAAAGAACAGTGTCATACATGTTTTGGTTTTCCAAATTTGAGACTACAATAAACAAGCGGCAATAACATTCTCATTAGTATTTTATTCTGATTTTTGACAACAAGCTCTTTTGTCATTTGACTACAAGTTTCATGTGATGTTTTGGTTCTGGTTGCCTGAAATTACGTTGATTTTTGATTCCTCTACTACTTTCTTTGAATAACTGTTGTGAGATGGAGTCATCAACATGACAAAATGAGTGAAAGACCTGCAAAAATATGGCAAGAAGCAGGCCAGAGGCTTCACTGGCCAGCTCAGACGTCCAGTCCACTTAAAAACACAAAAATATAACCAGTAGGCTATAGGTCTAACTGACCACCCAACAAGGAGAGCTGGCAACGAACTAAAAATGTCCTAAAATAAAGTAAAAGCTCAACAAGGAGGGGAAGCAGTAAACTCCCAGCTTGTACATAAAAGGGCAAACAATGTGATATTTATAAATTGTATTTATTCACAAAAAAATACAATCTTACACGAAAAGGTTCAAAATAGCAAAATTAGTTGCCTAATAGGCAGTTTTAGAGCAAACAAGTCCCAAATCTCAGTCTAAAAAACAATCCTTAAGACTGAGCAAAAAAATCAACAGAACAAGAAAAATCCAAAGAAAACTGGCAATACTTACAAAACTGCTAACAAACCCAATGATCTCCTGATCTGACCTCCCTCTGCTTTGGCCTAAACAGCCAGTCGGGGGGCTTGGGAGTGGTGACATCAGGGTTGTTCACCCCTTGGTGCTCCATCATCAAAGTGCAAGGAATTTTCTAAATCTGTTATATATTAGTGACCATGCTATTGGGTCTGACACTGATGTAGCCGCATTACTCCAGCATTTAGAGTCCATTGCCCCAAGTCTACACTACTCATCACTAACTCTCATTACTAGGATATAATTAAAGGAGCAAACTCCACAGAAAAAGACAAATTAGTAGCAAAATGAAGTAAGAGAATTAGAGACAGCAAAACACAATTTTTCTGCAGTTCGTACAGATGTTATTTTCACACTACTCTGTTTGTTGAGGACACAATAAGAGAAGAAAAACAGCTAACCTAATTACACAATGAAGTCAGTCTGTGGAAAAATGACTCACTGATTGTGAAACTATTTGAAACAAACGTCTGTAACCACGTGGGCCCCTTGGACTGAACTTTGAGAAGCACTCACTTGGCTCACACATACCAGGAAATGGCCCTGCTCAACATTACGCAATGTACATTTTTAAATTATAAATCAGGACCAGGGTCTATTGTTGCACCATTGGGATGCAATAGAGGTCTTGGCATCACTATCTCTCTGGGCACCACATGCACTATCCATTTTTGAAACCTATTAAGCCTATCTCATCAACAGTAGGCTCAAGGTAGAAACTAATTTTAGATGGGCTGTCTTTCCATCATAGAAATGGGTATGATGCAAGGCTCAGATTTCTGCTTTGGCACAGCTCCTTTGTCACAGCAGCACAATGTCTACTCATGCATCTCATAGGAACAAAGCAGTGTCATCCATTAAAATTCTGATGGGGCCACACAGAACTGGAACTGGAACACTATCAGAAGGAGTAGAACCATCCTGAGTAGCCATGCACAGGCTGTGAATGTGAGCGCGCATGTGAGTGAGTGAGTGAGTGAGTGAGTGAGTGAGATAAAGATGATCAACATTTAAAGAGCAGAACTTACAAGCCACGTTCTACTGCTTAAGTCTATTAGCATGGCTACTTGGCTGCCAGGGATATCGGAAAAGATCCTAGATTGTGTTGGCTTGGTGCAAGTGAGTGTAGAACAAAGAGGAAGTTTCAGTGATGGAGACTTTTGGGGGCTCTTACTCTCATGCTCTTTTGACAACCAAATGGCACACACATGCACCCTTGCTCTTGTAAGATGTGAGAACGAGAAGACTGATGTGAGCAAATGTGTGATGTCACTGCTCAAATGCAGCTTAGATTTTCTGCATGTTAATTTTGAAAGATTAAAAAATCACAGCTGCTCCACTGGTCTACCTTACGATTGCCTCTACTCTTGCTTGTTGGCAGGGCCCCAAAGTATTTATAGTACTTGTAGTTTAATATTTCCATTTAAAGCAGTCTGAACAAATGAATCAAATATTCATATTCAAATATTATCTGTCATATACAATTGTATGCTCAGTACAATATGTAGTGAAATGCCTGGTTGCTAAACTCCAAGACTGCATTAAGTAGAATATAAAAAGACAATAATAAACAATACATAATTTTGTAAATGTCAATAAAATCATTATGTTAAATGATGGCAATAGTATACATTATAATAACGTTCTAAAAAAATATAATAAATAAATAAATAATAAATAACTTGAATAACTTAATATAAGAAAATGAACAATAGGGCATCATGTGGCTCTGTGCACTGTCCTCATTTGGGATGCACATAGACTGTGGACAGAAGCTGTTTACCTGATAGCAGAAGACAGAAGAGGCTGTTGTTGTGAAGGAACACTTTTTAATCAGAGTGGAGCAAGTCATTGAAACTTCTGGGCTATTGATCTGGTCAGTTAAGTAGCAGAGGGGGTTGTTAATCAGTTTTAGCTGCTTTGGTGTTAATGAAATTAACAACAGATGCACTAGAGGAGCAACAATGAGATGACCCCCAAAACAGGAATGGTTTAACAGGTGGAGGCCACTGACATTTTTCCCTCCTCATCTTTTCTGACTGTTTTTTCACTCGTTTTGCATTTGGCTATGGTCAGTGTCACTACTGGTAGCATGAGGCGATACCTGGACACTACAGAGGTTGCACAGGTAGTCCAACTTCTTCATCAATACGTGCTATTGCCAGAAGGTTTGCTGTGTTTCCCAATACACAGTCTCAAGGGCATGGAGGAGATTCCAGGAGGCAAGCAGTTACTCTAGGAGAGCTGGACAGGGCAGTAGAAGGTCCTTAACCCATCAGCAGGACTGGTATCTGATCCTTTGGGTAAGGACGAACAGGATGAGCACTGCCAGAGCCTACAAAATGACCTCCAGCAGGCCACTGGTGTGAATGTCTCTGACCAAACAATCAGAAGCAGACTTCATGAGGGTGGCCTGAGGGCCCAATGTCCTCTAGTGGGCCCTGTGCTCACTGCCCGGCACTGTGGAGCTCAATTGGCATTTGCCATAGAATACCAGAATTGGCAAGTCCACCACTGGCAGCCTGTGTTTTTCACAGATGAGAACAGGTTCACCCTGAGCACATGTGACAGACGTGAAAGGGTCTGGAGAAGCCATGGAGAACGTTATGCTGCCTGTAACATTGTTCAGCATGACCGGTTTGGTTGTGGCTCAGTGATGGTCTGGGGAGGCATATCCACAGAGGGACGCACAGACCTCTACAGGCTAGACAACGGCACCTTGACTGCCATTAGGTATCGGGATGAAATCCTTGGACCCATTGTGAAGAGCCTATGCTGGTGCAGTGCTTCCTGGGTTCCTCCTGGTGCACGACAATGCCCGGCCTCACGTGGTGAGAATATGCAGGCAGTTCCTGGAGGATGAAGGAATTTATACCATTGACAGGCCCCCACGCTCACTCACCTGACCTAAAACCAATAGAACACCTCTGGGGCATTATGTTTCGGTCCATCCGACTCCACCAGGTTGAACCTCAGACTGTCCAGGAGCCCTGGTCCAGATTTAGGAGGAGATCTCCCAGGACACCATCCATCGTCTCATTAGGAACATGCCCCAACATTGTCAGGATTGCATACAAACATGTGGGGGCCATACAAACTACTGAGTACGATTCTGAGTTGCTGCAATGAAATTTCGGCAAAATGGACTAGCCTGCAACATCATTATTTCATTTTGATTTTCGGGGTGTCTTTGAATTCAGCCCACTATAGGTTGATCATTTTGATTTTCTTATAAACGATGTGGCATCCTTTCGTTCATAACACATTACCCAGTCCATATCAGTATCCAGCAGAATTTTTTCCCATTGAAATCTGATGTGTTTTCAAAGTGTTCATTTAATTTTTTTGAGCAGTTTAGTAAATGTTCTGGAAGTTAGACAGTGCCTTGCTGCCCATCTGCGTGCTTTTTAAAAAAACAGATGGTAAGACTTCCTTTCACGATACTTTTGATGGTGGATATGTAAAAGATATTTAATAACTAGGAGGCATCTGAGGTGGTAAAGATGTTGTTGTGCTTGTCAAAGCCTATTCAGGCATCCCTTGTGTGATTTGGAGCTATACAAAAAATGAAATATTATTGTTGTTGCTTTCTTCAAAGTGTGCTAGTCCTCTGTAATGTGGACACTTAAGGTATCTGAAACAGCCCACTCTCAGAAGAATTCTGGGGGGTGCTAGTGTCTTTGTACTTTCTCCAAAGTCCTCTTTGCTGTGCTGACCTTGAGGAGAAAACTGTTTTTCTGACACCAGTGTGACAGACTCTCCACTTCACATAGATAAGCCTGCTTATTGTTGTTACAGATCAGACCCTCCACACAGCTGTGCCATCAGCAATTCTTGACAATGATGCTTGAGTGGTGCGCAGCCATATGTGTAGAGCATGCAGAGGTGAATGAAATCAATGAAGTTACACCAATATACGTCCGTTCAGAAAGTGTTCACACCCTTTCACTTTTTTTATATTGCAGCTTTATGCTAAAATCATTTGAATTCATTTTTTCATCATCATGCACCAGAATGATAAAACAAAAACAGAATTTTAGAAATTTGTACAAATTTATTAAAAATAAAAAACCTAAAATATCAACTTCCAAAAAGGACAGTGACCTTAATCATGAAGCAGACAACACAGGAGCATCTTAGAGACAACTCTGGGAATGTCCTTCACTTGCTCAGCCAGACCTCGGACTTGAATTCAACTCAACATCTCTGAAGATACTTGTAAACAGCTGCACACTGACAGTCTCCATCCAGCCTGACAGACCTTGAGAGGCTCTACAGAGAAGAATGGCAGGAGTATAAGGCTCTTCAAGTCCTTCCCAAAAAGACTCCAAGCTGGAATGGCTGCCAGAGGTACTTCAACAAAGTATTGAGTAAAGGGTCTGAATACCTGTGTCACTGACATATTTCAGGATTTTTATTTTTTTTTAATAAACTTGCCAACATTTCTAAATTCCTGTTTTTACTTGATGATCTTGGGGTATTGAGTGTTGTTTGTTGAAGGCTAAAATTAATTTAAATGATTTTAGCATAAGGTTCTAAATTGTCCGTAGTGTGTGCTTGGTGTGTGGGTGTGTGTGTGTGAGCCCTGCAGTGGGCTGGCACCCTGCCTGGGGTTTGTTTCCTGCCTTTTGCCTGTTGTTGGCTGGGATTGGCTCCAGCAGATCCCCGTGACCCTGTAGTTAGGATATAGCAGGTTGGATAATGGATGGATGGGTATAACAAAACTTTAAAAACTGAAGGGATCTGAATACTTTCTGAAACCTGTACCTCAGTATTTAAACAATATCAATGAAACATATTTATGTGTTCCTTAACTGTAGGGTGCCATTTAAGTTATTATTTTGGTTATAGGTAGACAGCACAATGTTCATATTACAGTTTGCTTACATTTTTATGCTGATAGCACCTTTCATCATTTACTTTTGTAACTGTACATGGTTGGTGCAGAACGTGCGAGAAGATTTTGGGCCGGGTACCTTCTTCTTTTATTTTTTTTTTATTTATTTACACCAGCTACTAAAAAACTCTTGGTCTTACACTTACCTTTTTTATATATATATACCTTTTAGAAAAGAAAAACATTATTTGCACTTTGTATTATTTCATTTCTCAATTTTTTTTTTAGTACTGTAATACTGCACACCAAGTGTAGGTGAAACAATAATGAAAATTGAATCTTATGTCACTAGGCTGCAGTACCATATTCATCCACAAGTCGTCAGCCCAGACACATTCAAGTCTACCCCAAAGCATGTACATTACTTGTTATTTCATTTTACTGTCCCCAAATTACACCGTCCGAATCAAAAGTAGCCTAACCAAGCATCATCGGACGGAAGGGAGTAATTTAAAAATTGGTTCAGTTCTAATTAAAACATCTTTTGTACATACAGTTTGTCATTCAACCTGAAATAATGTGCATTGTTCGTTCGATTATAAACTGCTGCTCTTGTATTGATGTACATTAATATAATTAGAAGTACAGCGAAACAGTACAATGCACCAAAAATGAGGACTGCATTTACTATTTAAAAAGGTGTTTTATTAGCGCGACAAAGTGCTATAATGCTCAAAATAAAATCTCCTCACATTTCCTCCGAATGTGGTATGACAATTAAAATAAACACATTTTGAGGATTGGGATTCCGCTTAACCTCCACAGGACCCTCAGGCTCGCGCACAGCGTTGGACTGACATTCGACTTGCGTGGCATTCATGTTACAACCAACTATGACGCTCGAATAACGAAATCGCAAACTGCTTTTTATGATCTCTACCTGCTTGTGGTGCTGACTTGTTGATAACTCGAAATTCCCATCATTTCGATTTGGAGCGACCTGTGAAGACGTCGTGTTAATCTAAATTTACATTTAGATTAAATTTAAAATTGTTCATCTTTGATTAAATATGACAACTTTTTTATGCGTTCATCAAAGCTTCTAAATCCGTTTTTTGATGCCGGTGTCCACTTCTTATCCAGTCTGCGTGGAGTGCAACACAGGAACCAACCCTGATTGGGGTGCTAATCCTTTGAAAATCACAGCCCCTCCCACATGAAACCAAATAGTACTATCTTTAAAAATAAATTTTAACTACTATTCTTAATAGCGAATTGTGACGATAAAAATAATTAGCTATAACAATCTGCTTCTTTCTTCAATAACATATTAATATCTGAACCCAGGATGTTCTGCAGCCGCAGCTCGGACAGGGTCAGGTGCTAAGCCCATTAGCAAACATAGCTTTGGCCGAGCCAAGGAGCCAAGTGACAGACACGGTAGGCATCCGTTCGAGGGAAAGTCCGCCCGTTCGTCCTGTTGACGCAGACAACCAGCTGGGATGCCCAGACACCGATGGCCAGTAGTGACGAGTTTCAGCAGTTACGCTGCCTTCTCGAAGTTCCCATTCCGCTGAATTAAGTTACTTGTTTAAAAAAAAAAGACTATAAGAGTGTAAGCAATGAAAAATACAAAGCAGAATAATCGCCCAACAAAAGAACGAGTATGTACATACTTCATATACATATAAAGTATCCATCCATCCATCCATTATCCACCGCTTATCTGAGGTCGGGTTGCAGGAGCAGCGGCCTAAGAAGGGAAGCCTAGACCTCCCTCTCCCCAGCCACCTTCTCCAGCTCCTCTGGGAGGACCCCAAGACGTTCCAAGGCCAGCCAGGAGCTATAATCCCTCCAGCATGTCCTGAGTCTGCCCCATGGCCTAATCAGATCCAATCCTAATCAGATGCCCAAACCACCTCAACTGACTCCTCTCAATGCAGAGGAGCAGTGACTCTACTCCGAGTCTCTCCTGGATAACTGAACTCCTCACCCTATCTCTAAGGGAAAGTCCAGCCACCCTGCGGAGAAAACTCATTTTGGCTGCTTGTATCAGCAATCTTCCTCTTTCGGTCACTACCCAAAGCTTGTGGCTGTAGGTGAGGGTAGGAACGTAGATCGACTGGTAAATTAACAGCCTTGCCTTTTGGCTCAGCTCTCTCTTCACCACGACGAACCGTTGCAGAGCCTGCATTACTGCAGATGCCGCACCGATCCATCTGTCAACTTCCCGCTTCATTCTTCCCACACTCGTGAACAAGACCCCGAGATGCTTGAACTCCTCCACTTGAGGCAGTAATGTGTTCCCAACCCGGACAGAGCATTCCACCCTTTTCCGGCTGAGAACCATGGCATCAGAATTAGAGGTGCTGACTCTCATCCTCGCCACTTCACACTCGGCTGCGAACCACTCTGGTGAGAGCTGGAGGTCACTGTCCAATGAAGCCAACAGAACCACATCATTCGCAAATAGCAGAGACGAGATTCTGAGGTAACCGAACCAGACCCCCTCCGCTCCTTGGCTGCTCCTAGAAATTCTGGCCATATAACTTATGAACAGAATCGATGACAAAGGGCAGCCCTGGCGGAGTCCAACCTTAACAGGAAACGAGTCTGACTTATTAACGGCAATGTGGACGAAGCTCCTGCTCCTCCTGTACAGGGAATGAATGGCTCGTAACAACAAGCCTTGTACCCCGTACTCTTGGAGAACACCCCACAGGATGCTTTGAGCGACACGGTCAAATGCCTTCTCCAAATCCACAAAACACATGTGGACTGGTTAGGCAAACTCCCATACCCCCTCCAGGATCCTGGCTAGGGTGTAGAGCTGGTCCAGTGTTCCACGGCCAGGACGGAATCCGCATTGTTCCTCTTGAATCCGAGATTCGACCATTGAGCAAACTCTCTTCTCCAGCACCCCTTAATAGACCTTACTGGGGAAGCTAAGGAGTGTGATCCCCCTTTAGTTGGAGCACATCCTCCAGTCACCCTTCTTAAAAAGGGGGACCACTATCCTGGTTTGCCAATCCAGAGGCACTGCCCCCGATGTCCATGCGATGTTGCAGAGACATGTCAACCAGGACAGCCCCATAGCTTCCAGCCTTCTTAGATCGAGGCCTTGCCATGGCAGAAGGGCTTGCACGGTCAAGTGATCCTCGGAGCTATGTTGTCGGGAGTTACACGCTCCTGGTAGGGCTTCCCAAGGCAAACAGGTCTGAAGTGAAGATCCAGACTAACTTGATCCTAAGAACCCATATGGGGTTAAACCAAGGATTGGCGTTTCCCTTGCCTGGGAAAGGGTACCCGGGGCCCCACCCTGGAGCTGGGAGGGGATTGCTGGTGAGCACCTGGTGGTTGGAACATCAACCACGGGGCCCAGCCGGGCTCAGCCCGAAGGAGCAACATGGTTCTGCTCTCCTGTGGGCCCACCACCTGCAAGAGAGGCCATAGGGGTCAGGTGCAATGCAATATGGGTGATAGCCGAAGGCGGGAACTGTAGCGTTTTGACCCTCGGTTACTGAAACTGGCTATATATATATATATATTTATATATATACAGTAATCCCTCCTCGATCGCGGGGGTTGCGTTCCAGAACCCCCCGCGATAGATTAAAATCCGCGAAGTAGAACCCATATGTTTGTATGGTTATTTTTATATATTTTAAGCCCTTATAAACTCTCCCACACTGTTAACATTATTAGAGCCCTCTAGACATGAAATAACACCCTTTAGTCAAAAGTTGAAACTGTGCTCCATGACAAGACAGAGATGACAGTTCTTTCTCACAATTAAAAGAATGCAAACATATCTTCTCTTCAAAGGAATGCGTATCAGGCGCAGATAATGTCAGAGAGAGAGAGAGAGAGAGCGCAAGAGAAAAGCAAATAATCAAAAAATCAATACGTGCTTTTGGGCTTTTAAGTATGCCAAAGCACCGCGATAAAGCGGCATTTTATACAGGAGCATCCGTATCCTCTAGGCAAACAGCCTCTGTGCAAACAATACCTCTGCTCACACCCCCTCTGTCAGGCGCAGAGAATGTCAGAGAGAGTGAGAGAGACAGAGAAAAGCAAACAATCAAGCACTGCGCGGGAAGCATATCGTATATCATTGTTTTAGTTTTAGTTAATACGTAATACATGCTCTGATTGGGTAGCTTCTAAGCCATCTGCCAATAGCGTCCCTTGTATGAAATCAACTGGGCAAACAAACTGAGGAAGCATGTACCATAAATTAAAAGACCCATTGTCCACAGAAATCCGCGAACCAGCGAAAAATCCGTGATATATATTTAGATATGCTTACATTTAAAATCCGCAATGGAGTGAAGCCGAAAGTCGAAGCGATATAGAGAGGGATCACTGTATATATATATATATATATATATATATATATATATATATATATATATATATATATATATTAAATCCTATTAAATTTACAGTAAAAAATACAGTATGACAGCTGTGTTTGCCATAATTTCACTGTAAAAATACAGTAAGGATGTGTTTTCGTTTTACCGTTTATGTATACATACCATGCCGTGAAAAAGAATTTGCCCCTTGCAGATTTCCTCTAACATGTTTACGAGTGACAAATTTGGTACAATGCAAAAAAGATCACCAAGGGAAACACAATGCACAGTTTTAAAATGATGATTTGATGTACTGAAGGAAAAAAGTTCACCAACATTAGTTTCAACCATGTGAAAAAGTAATTGCTCCCCTAAACTTAATACTTGGTTGGACCACCTTTAGCAGCAACAACTTCAATCAAACTCTTCTAGTAACAGGAGATCAGTCTTTGACATTACTGTGGAGAAATTGAGGCCCACTCCTCTCTACAGAATTATTTTACTTCAGCCACATTGGAGGATTTTTTGGCTTTAAACTGCCCATTTAAGGTTTCACCACAACATCTCAATGGGGTTAAAGTCAGGATTTTGATTAGTTCACATTTTTGTTTTTCCTAGCCATCCAGAGGTGGACTTGCTTTTGTGCTTTTGATTGTTGCCCACCTGCTTAACTCAGCTGAGCTTGAGCATCAAATCATGCATTGATTACCGAACATTCTCCTGTTTTCTGGAAGAAACTTGAATTCATATCTTCCTCAGTTATGGTAAGTTGCTCAGGGCCTGAAATAGTAAGACATCCCTACACCATCACACTACCACCACCATGTTTGACCGTGGCTGTGATGTTCTTATTGTGGAAAGCTTTATTAGCTTTACACCAGGTGTAATGAGACCCATGTTTTCCAAAAGTTTCACTTTTGGCTCATCAGTCCACAGAAAACTATCCCAAAAGTTTTGGAGAAAATCAAAATGTTTTCTGGGAAATGCTGCATAAGCCTTTATGTTCCTCATGTTCAGCAGTGGTTTTCACCTTGCAACTTTCAAATGGAAACCGTTATTGCCCAGTGTCTTTCAAATGGTAGAATCATGATTGCTGGCATTAACTGAGTCGAGTGAGGCATGCAGTTTCTTAGATGAATATCTGGGTTCTTTTATGACTTCCCTGATGAATTTTCTAGGTGCCTTTAAAATCATTTGCTAGGCAAGCCCCGCCTAAGTTGATTTAGCACTATTCCAAATTTTCTCAATTGGCATATGACTCTCACATTGGTTCATTGGGATCCCATGGTTTTAGGGATTGCTTTTTAACCCTTTCCAGACTGATACATTTCAGTAACTTTCTTTCTTAGGTCTTTTAGAATTTATTTTTGTCTGAGATATGGTGTGCTACCAGTTGAAATATTTAAGACAACACATTGCTGGAAGGTTCTATTTCTGTGACGTTTAGAATCAGTATGACTCGCAAAAATCCAACATTGGTGTGTCGAGACTAATTTAACTCATTACCATATTTGGTCCATTGTTTGATTGACTGACTATTGGGACAATTACCTTTAGATCATCTAGGTGAGAGCAGCCCAACAAAGCTTGCCTGTCTTATCCACCTAATTCTTCTAAAATAACATCAAGTCACACTACTTGGTAACTTATTCCATGTGTCTATGGTTCTCTGTGTGAACAAAAATGTCCTAATGTTTGTGCAAAAATTACCCTTAACAAGTTTCCAACTTTATCCCTGTGTTCTTGATGAACTCATCTTAAAATAACAGTCTCGATCCACTGTACTAGTTCCCTTCATAATTTTAAACACTTCAATCGTGTCTCCTCTTAATCTCCTTCTGCTTAAACTGTAAAGGCTCAGCTCTTTTAATCTTTCTTCATAATTCATCCCCTGTAGCCCTGGAATCAGCCTAGTTGCTCTCCTCTTGACCTTTTCTAGAGCTGCTATGTCCTTTTTGTAGCCTGGAGACCAAAACCGCACACAGTACTCAAGATGAGGCCTCACCAGTGTGTTATAAAGCCTGAGCATAAACTTCTTGGAATTGTACTCCACATATCAGGGTGTCATATAACTTGACATTCTGTTTGCCTTCTTAATGACTTCTGAACATTGGCTTGCAGTTGATACAGCCCACTACTCCTAAATGAACAACAGCAACAACAACAATAATTTATTTTTGTATAGCTCAAGTAGTGCTGCAATGGGTGTTAACAGGCCCTGATATTTGACAGAACCCCCAGCTTTGACTCACTAAGAAAACAAGAAAAAACTCCCAAAAACACCCTTGTAGGAAAAAGAACAATAATGGAAGAAATCTTGATAAATGCAGTTCAGAGAGAAGCCTCTTTCCAGCTAGGTTGGGCATGCAATGGGTGTCAAAAATGGGGTAAATATGTACAACACACAAAACAGAATACAAGTAATCCTCTTCACAGAGCTAGATGTCCAATCTCTCATTGTCATCTCAGGAATACCATAGAAAAGTACAAACTTCAAAGCAAAATATAAAAATAGATTATATCACTTGCTAAATACAGAACTATGACATATG
The DNA here is from genome assembly GCF_016835505.1 of Polypterus senegalus. NCBI lineage: Eukaryota > Metazoa > Chordata > Cladistia > Polypteriformes > Polypteridae > Polypterus > Polypterus senegalus. Next base: position 33,387,858 of record NC_053165.1, read on the forward strand.
AGGATACAGATTTGTTCAGAACCCTGGATTCCAACAAGCTGCCTCCCCACTACTGGCCATTCCACAAATTAGTCAGTGCTGGCCCAGCCAATCTCATGAAAGGATCTTTCTACCAGATGATTCCAGCACTACTTTATCTAAGATGACTTTTCCATAGATAGGAAAGCAACTTGGCACTATGACAGTGGCACCAAGTGCCACATGTGAGTACTGAGAAGAGAAACAGAATAGGAAAGCATTAGTAACGATTCATACATATCATATTACTTATATTTTAGTACTAATGACTAACCACAGAAATACAGTATGCACATCTAATCAGCAGCTCTACTCAGGGTATACTAAACTGAAGTATTGAGTTTTCAGCCTGGATTTTAAAGCTGAGACTGAAGGGTACCTCTTACAGTAGCAGGCAGACCATTCCACAGCTTTTGTGCCTTTAACTAAATATTCAACCTCCCACGTTATTTTATTAATCCTTGGAATCATAAGCAAACTGGCATCTTGAGATCTTAATGTGCATTCTGGTTTGTAAATAATGATTAGTTCACATAAATAAGCCAGACCTAGGCCATTTAAGGCTTTGTATATTGAAATCTTACCTAAACTTAACCAGGAGCCAGTGTAAGGACTTAAGAACTGGAGTTATGTGTTCAAATTTTCTTGTTCTTGTAATAATTCTTGCAGCATCATTTTGAATTAACTGAACACTGTATAAATAACAATTTGAGTAACCAATGAACACCGCAATTCAGTAGTCAATCCTACTAGAAATAAATGCATGAATTAATTTCTCAGTATCCTGCATATTTAGAAAATGGCTTAATTTTCCAAAATTTTTAAGATGGAAAAAAATGTTTTGGACAGTGTTGTAATGTGTGCTTTGAATGACATGCTAGAGTCAAAGATAACACCTAGATTCCAGGCTAATTCAGTAAAACTAGTGGTAATTACAATGGAGTTAAATAATGACAGATTGTCGAGATCAGCATCATTACCTTTAATAATTTATGTTTGGAACATCCACTGTTTCACTGACTTTTTTTAATTCCCCTTTACTATTCCTGATGTACTTCACCTCCTCCTTGACTGTTCTTTTACTATTAAAATACTAAAAGAATCTCTTTGGATCGTCCTTCTCCTTATCTGCTACATTCCTCTCTAATTGCCTTTTAGCCTCCCTAATATACTTCTTAATGGTTGCCCTCAAGTTCTTGTATGCCCTACAATACACATTGGACTTATTAGTCTTATGTGCCTTATAAAACTGTTTTTTCATTTGAAGCTTCTTTTTCAACTCTTTATTAACCCGCTGCAGAGTTTTTAAAAATTTCCTAATAATTCCAAATTTAGGTATCTACCTGTCCTGCATTATATGCAAAAACCTTTTTTAGCCTCCTGCTCCTCGACTTCCTAAACACTTAAAAACTTATCCCAGTCTGTCTACCTTAGACTGTCAAATCTGTTTAGAATTTGCTGTACTAAATTTAAACTTAACCGTTTTAGTCTTTGAATCCACACTCTTACAAAATACTGAGAACTGTATAATATTATGGTCACGTGACCCTAGTGGTTCAATCACTTCTACACCATTAATTCTATCCTGATTATTACAAAATACTAAATCCAGACAGGCTTCCCCGTGCATTGGTGCTTTAACATACTGTGTTAAAAAACAGTCACTGATTACTTCTAAAAACTTCCACAATTTACAACGTTATCCTAGTTAATATTCACATAGGTAAAGTCCCTCATGACTATAATATCCCCTGCAAACATACTTTTTAATATTATTAAAACATTTCAGAATTTCCATTAGTTCAGCTTCCAAAAGATTCTCATATCTCCTATGAGGATCACCACACCATTTTCAACCTCTTCTCAGAAGCAAATACAATCACTGATGAATCCAACTCTGCTGAGCAGGCCACTGCATCAAAATACCCTACTCCTAACTGTCCAAGCAAGCCGCCTGGTTTGAAGAAATGGTTGTAAGACACCTGAAGGTTTACTTTACAAAGGTTCAGGAATAAAACAGTATCAGAGAAATATTACTGTAGATAGATAGATAGATAGATAGATAGATAGATAGATAGATAGATAGATAGATAGATAGATAGATAGATAGATAGATAGATAGATATTGTCCAGGATAGCTTGCATCTTCCTGAGTGACCTCTGTTCTACCAGTTCCTCCAGTGAGTTCAGCCTGATTTCCAAGTTTGATCCAGCCTTTTTAATCATTTGTTATATTCTGTTGGCACACTAATGCATAAAAGATTTCACTGGCTACCACAGACAGGTAGGAAACACGTCAGAATAGTCTATGTATACCAAACAGAATCAACCTCCTCAAGAAGTACAGGTTACTCTGGCCCTTCATATATGCATCCTCTGTGTTGGTACTTTAATCCAGCCTGTCATTTAGATGCACCCGAGGTATCTGTATGTCCACACCACCTCCACATCTTCACCATCAATGAGAACTGGGGGGCATAGTGGACTTGGCCCTCATTAAGCCTACAGTTATCTCCTTTGTCTTATCAATGTTGCACTATAGGTTATTCAGTTTGCACCATTCAACAAAGTCCTTCACTACTGGCATATATTATTCTCCTCTCCAATTCTGGCACACACAGCTATGGCTGTTTAATTAGAACATTTCTAAAGATGACACAATTCAGTATTGCATCTAAAATCTAGCACATTCTGAGTAAATAGGAACTCCTGTGCCACTCATGACCATGTTGGATAGAGAGTTCTTAAGATGCACAAACTATCATCAACCACTTATGTAGTTCATTATCCAGAACACAGTGGTAGAATCAGCCCTCACTGATTGGAGCTTCACCCTCAGCAGTTTGGCTTGTATGTTGGTAAATGCACTAGTTAATCAAATAACTAGATGCTCACCCTGCTGCTCGATTTCTCCAGATGGGAGTAGGCTCTGTTCAGCAGGAAGATGGCAGAAATGACCACCCCTATGTGTTCTAGGTAGGCATAGTGTCCAGTACTCTTGTGACCAGGGGTAGCAAGTGAGCCAATTTTAGCCTTTCCAAGGTTTTCATAATGTGTGAAGTCAGAGACACTGGTTGGCAGTTATTTAAAATGTCTGGTTGCTCTGTCTTGTAGACTGGTACCACATAAGATGTTTTCTTTTTGGCCAGGACCCTTTGTAGGATCAGATGCAGAATGAATATATGCTGAAAACTAAACACTTTTACCCAGCATACTCTTTCACTACCTTAGAGTTAACACCATCAGGTCCTGCAGCTTTGCCTTGCCTAAATTTTCCTAGTTCTTTCTTCATCTCATCTGCTGTGAAGGTCAGTCCTGGATAGTTGAGAGGTTGATGGAATTTTAGGTATAAGTCACTGTAGCTGGTGCATGAGATTAGAGACAAAGACAGTTGGTATGCAGAAATGTGAATCAAAACTCTGGGGGAGGGAGGATGTATGAACTGAGGTAGGTGCCATGTGGAGTAATGTGGACTGATGGGTAGGGACAAGGAGAGCTGAAAGCCTTGGATTGCCCTGATACCTACAGACGGTGGGTAAACTGTAAGCAGGAAGGCCACAATCAAACATGTCCAGGAACTGATTTAGAACATTAGCCTTCTCCATATTTCAAATATCTTAATCTGTAAATAAACACTCTAAAGCCTATGATGTTTTTCATTCTTCTCCACACCTCCTGTGTGTTATTTTATTCCAGCTTGGCGTTTAGCTCAGTTTTGAATTTCTCTTGAGCCTTAATATTTTCCATGAGCTCTCTCTTCATTTCAAACTGTTCAGTCCTTTTTTGTTGTTCAGGCAAGTCAGAGCTGGGAGAAAGGAACGCAACAGTCAACTGAGGGAGAGCAGTCCAGTAGAGAGAGGAGAGGAGGAGTAAGAGAGAAAAGACAACTTTTACTTGTGCTTGTGTGTACAAAGTACTTGTAATAAACATGCTCTACTTGAACCTGGAACTGTGCTGGTGTGTTCGTGTTTTAGGGTTTGGGGTTCTGTGGTGCCCCCTAGTCTTCACAATAGATAAATACTGATTAAATGAAGATCAAATCTCGATCTGTTCACATATGTTATAAATGAACAAAAAACATTTTACAGGGTGTATTTACCTTTTCACATGACTGCAAAGGGCATCCTAACTAAATGCAGAAATCTACTCAACTGGTTCCTCTTGATACTTTACTTCAGTAGCTGGGAGAGCTCAGCTGATGAATGCCCTCCACGGCACTGTATGATTCATATCCTGGTAGTTTAATGTGAGCCTGACCATACTTCTGATGACATAGACAAAATATGGTAAAGGAAGGAGAGGGGAGGAGAAACAACATTTGCAGAAACTTCACTTGAATGATACATCCTCAGTCCACTGACTCAAGGAAATTTGACTTTCCATGCATCTAAAGTCCCACATATATCCTCCACTCTAATTCTAATTGTAATTGGCTATAAAAGGAGATAGGTTAGGTTAAATGTAAAGTGAGTGCGGCTACACAGAGTATATGAATGATTCTGTTTCTGTATTGCAGTCTGAGACAACCCTAGGTTTGGATTAAGTTAGTTTGGTAAATGAATAAATAAGCAGATCCATAAACTAAAGACTGATGAGTGTGGATGTAGTTTGATGTTTGTTCAGCCTGTCAGGGAGATCTGGCCAGCTTCAGTGAGAAAAATGTGAGTTCCTTTCCTCAAGAGAGAGCGCTGCTTTTTATGTTGAATTTTTGGCCATAAGTCCTAGAGTAGACAGTTGCTTGACTGTTTAGTTGTCTTTGGTGATTTTACTACTGAAGGTTGTTTGTTGAATGAATGAAACGCTCTCTCTCTCTCTCTCTCTCTCTCTCTCTCTCTCTCTCTCTCGCTCTCTCCCGCTCTCTCTCCGTCATGCACGCATAGTTAGCTTGGTAACCGAGGTTCCTCTATCACTTTTCGGAGTTCCTTTATTTCAGCAGGCTGTCTGGGGTTGCAGAGTGCTTGCACAATTCTGCATTAGCAGCAGAGTTCAGCTTTCACGTCCTGACAGGTTGAAGTGGCTTTTTCTGTATGCACCCAGTGAGAACAGGTGGAGTGACAAGAGGATCAAGCAATGGAGGTCAGAAAACTTAAGCTCTAGCAACAAAAAGAGACAGAAAGAAAGACAGAGAAAAAGAGAGAGAAAGCCAGAGAGGCAACTCCTCAGCCATGAATCGCAGAGACAGTAAGAGGTGAGCAATCTCCCCGGTGCACTTGCTTCCTTGCTACTTTCATCCTGACACTTTGTTTCTCTTTTATTTTGGTTTTGGTGAGAGTCAGGTTTATGCCACTGCATTAATGCTCTTTTTCTAAATGGATGCATAAAAGGAAAGTGCTGCAAAGTGTCTGCCTTGGCGAAAAGCCAGGTGTTTTTATATAAATGTGTTGACTTATTTGTCTTGCTGAAGCACTGTCACTGAACTGGGCCTATTCTCGCAAAGCGGCTGCTGTTACAAGAGGCTTTGCTGAAGTTTCCTGTGTGGTTGACAGAGTGCTTATAGAAACGAGTTAACATCGCAGACCAGTTGTCGAAACTAGGAAGAATAAGAAAGAGCAAATGAAGACTTACTGGCTGTCTTTCTAAAAAGTTCTCAGTCACCTCCGTCTTACGTGTGTGCCGTATGGCAGCACTTGCATAACCATTTATTTTGAGACCACCTAATAGCGAAAATTAATATGCCATTAGGGAAAGAAAAAAAGATATGTTACCAACTCTGTAGCTTACCTGTGTAAGCAGAAAGGTGCTTAAAAGGAGCAAAGCCAAAGTAATGTTACTTTTTCATTTACAGGTAGAGCTCATTTGCAGGTGATCAGACTGTAGGCTGATTTCAGGCAAGGCACACCGTCAGCTTAACTGCAGTTGCCAAATGTTCCGCTATCTTGTGTTTCCAGTTGAATAAAAGCTATTGTGCCAGGGAGGGTTACAAGAGTGTTCATTGCAGCAGGGAGGCCAGCAATTTGCATGAGGACTGCAAACACATGACTTCTTGTTTAGGGAGAAAAAAAAACATTTGGATAGTGTAAAAGTGGGTGAGCCAATGTGGAGGCAATCGCAGGCTTTCCTGAACTCAACTCTTTTTGGCCGCGGTTTTTAATTTTGCTCTCCCTGCCTGTCAAACTCAGATATGTTTGAGTGATTTTTTCCCTAAACTGCTGCATGATATAATGACCCATGCATCAGAGGCTTCTTTAAAGATTGCAGACTTAGATGAATTTCCTTCAGAATTTGTATAATGTTAAAGTGTTTCTTTTCCTTCCTTGTCACCTTCGATCCATTTCAGAATCCTGAACGCTTTTGTTTTGAGGCAGAAATTATCTTTGAACGAAGATCCAATCTGTCACATGGCACACTCATGCACATCCCTAATCAGACAGGGACAGTTTACGAACAAACAAAATTTGACAAATGAGAGAAAACTATTGAGTTCATCAAGCTCATTTGTTTAGCTGATTGCTAAGGTGTCCTATAATCTCATCAAGGTACTTTTTTAGGTTGTCAAGGTTTCTGTTTCATCTACATGTCTCAGTAGTTTGTCCCAGATTCCCACATGTTTTTCCATAAAGAAGTGCTTCCTGTCTTCAGTCTTAAATGTACTTCACCTTACATTTCACTGATGTCCTCAAGTACATGATTCACCAATAAAATGAAAGAACTCTGCTGAAAATTTTGAAGACCTGAATTAGGTTCTCCACACAGATTCCTCCAGTCAAGACTAAACATATTTAATTCTCTGAGTCTGTTGGTGTATGACATGTCCTTAAATTCTGGGGTGTACATGACTGCTGTTTGCCTAGTTGTAAGTAATGCTATGTGTTCTTTGGAGCATGGTGACTAGAATTTATTTTTATGATATAACCTAGCGGGGTGGCCTCACAGTAAGGAGACCCGGGTTCGCTTCCCAGGTCCTTTCTGCGTGGAGTTTGCATGTTCTCCCCGTGTCCGTGTGGGTTTCCTCCCACAGTCCAAAGACATGCAGGTTAGGTGCATTGGCGATTCTAAATTGTCCCTAGTGTGTGCTTCGTGTGTGTGTGCGCGCCCTGTGGTGGGCTGGCACCCTGCCTGGGGTTTGTTTCCTGTCTTGCGCCCTGTGTTGGCTGGGATTGCCTCCCATGACCCTGTAGTTAGGATATGGCTGGATGGATAACCTAGCATTTTATTTGCTTTTTTAATTGAACATTGTTTAGATGATGATAATGTTATGTCAACATAGTACCTAAATCTTTTTCAGAGGTCATTTCCTTTAGGACAGTGTCTCCCATGTTGTATTTATAATTGTTCCTTTTGCCCACATGTAGCACTTTGCACTTTTCTACATTAAAGTACATTTTTCAGTGTTCATCCAATTCTCAACCTTGCCCAAGTTCTTTTGAATTGGTTTTGCTGCCTCTTAAGTGTTTGCAAATTTTACAAGTTCAGTAACTACACCAGAATCAATGTCATTAATATAAATCAGAAAAAGTAACGGTTCATGCACAGACCCCTGAAGGTCTCCACTGATGACCTCACTCCATGTGGAGCATTCTCCTCTTATCTGTACTCTTTGCCTCCTGCCAGTTAGCTAACATGAGATCCAGTTTGGCAGGTTACCTATGTTGCCTACTGCTTCCAGTTTCAGAATTAATCTTTGGTGTGGGATGGTATCAAAAGCTTTTTGAAAGCCCAAGTAAACTATGTGGTATGCTTTGCTTTTGTCAAATATTGCAGTTGCCTGTTCAAAAAATCTAAAAGATTGGTTTGGCAAGATCTTCCTCTCATAAACCCGCACAAGCTATTAATTAGTAAGACAAATTCTGTATGCTTGCAGATCACTAATCATATGAATAATTGGCACAATGAAAATGAATAACCCACCCCAAACAAGGAACCCAGTTTGGCAGGAACAGAATCTGGCCCCTAAAACAGTAAGCTAGACTAAGCAGACTTGATAACTGATGGATCAATCTTTGACATGTTTGCTCATGTACTCATTATGTGATTGATTAGGAATATCAAAATTAATAAGACTGGCATTCCATTCAGATGTGATTCCTTCCTTGCAGCAAGTGCATCAGAAATAGGCTCTGGCACATTGGACTGTATTTAATAAGCTCAATAATGGATGCATGAATATCTCATATACTTTACATTTATTTAACTTGTGATTAACTGGGATAATCAAAATGGGTAGGACAGGCATCCGATTGAAGGTTCCTGCCATGCAACTTCCATTACTACAAGCAGCTCTAGCACTCTGCCACTTTGAATTTGACTAAACAATTCAATAATGGATGGATTGATCCCTGATATGCTTGCAATGCACTCTAATTGTTTAATCAGAATTAGTAAAGCTGGCATACTGTGGTGATTTGGTTCCTGCCTTGAGTCAGATGTTCCCTCCTTACACGATTTAGTGGGCTCAGTACATTAGCAATTAGAATGAAAATTAATAAGGCTGGACATGGGACACTGAAGTGAAATAAAAGAAACAAATCTATTATATATGCTAAATGCTAAGGGTTATCCATCTGTCATGCAAAAACTCTCAAACCACTAGGTCTCAAACAATGATCTTGGTCTTAATCTAGAACCTTTGGCGTGATATGCACAACACAACCCAAGAATTAGCGGTGCAGGCTACATCGACTTAATCATTTTGGTTTATTTTTAGAGAAAGTGGCAGAGTAGCCACATTCACTAGTTGACAGTTAAAGAACAGCAGTGTGGGCACCATGGCATGGTTGACAAGAAAAGAACCATGACGATGTCTGCTGACAGTGAAACACATCGCAGAAGCCGACTGGTAATTTTCAGAATAAATACATATCATGCACTCTGAACACACAAAAAAGTCATAGACGACCAAAGAAGTGGTGGTGCGGGCTATCTCTATCATGTAATTGGGCTTTAGGTACTTCTCACAGCAAGCAGTGGCACAGCCATGTGACATGGCTGACATGAAAAGAGCAGTCCCTTGGGCATGCAGTGATGTGCATTGCACAATCCAACTAATTGTTTTAATTGCAAATGAAAATTATATAATCTGAGTGCAAAAGACAGTCATGCAGACCATTAGGGTATGAATGCTGTGGTTGTACACTCAACTGAGTGACTTGTGGTGTTCTGTTTCATAGAAGTGTTCTTCAAGGACCAAATGACTGAGTATTTCTTAGTATGCAATATGAATGTTACCCTTTGCTGCACTCCATCTCTCTTGTTTGTGTGTCTGTTTCAATGTATAATCTTGTTGTTTAGTGCCCCGTATGTTACATGGACTGATCTGAAGGCCATTCTCTTCAGTAGCCTATTTCTGGACGTATTTTGTTGCACCACTTTATGTCATGTTTGCATGTTCTGATTTGAAGCCAGTGTTTTAGATGGATATCTAGAAGAATGCATACTTAAAAATGGATACCAACCACTGACAAATGATTAATTTATGAACATACTGCTAGTCTACTTAACACACATGTTATTCTGATGAGGAAGTAAACTAGGACACACCAAAAAATCCCATGTGTATAATATGCAGAGTCCATCTACAAAATGACCATGCAAAAAGCAGAATCAGACTTGTGAGGGCTCTGCACTATCCACTATACTGTCAGGTTTAATTTGATTTTTGTTTATATAGTGTGCCATCGTTTACAAGCCCACACCATTTTTGTGATCTTAATGCTTCCAATTTGACTTCTCCTGACATCTGCTGATTGAACTCAAGTTTTATCGCAGCACAGGGATTTGTCTAAATATGCAATATGGATCACCAAGTGCTGGGCTTGGAATGTTAGTAAGATGATACCTTAATGCACCTTCTCAAAGAGCATGACTGGTTCGTAGTTCATTTTTCTGTGTGTTAGGAGTTTAATCACAAATCTGGAAAAGGCAAGGCTAAATGATGCTAAAGGGTGGTGACAAAGCCAAAGCTTTGCTTCTGATTTCTTCTCAGTGATGTCCATAAACATTGTAGACTCAAGCTTGACCATTCAGCCGGACATTCAGTTGCACATGTGATAAGACTCCATCCGAAAACAACTACAAAATTGGTTAAATTAATCAGCTCTATTTTACATTGCATCCGTTTTGTGTAGCATACTTCAGCAAACTGATAACAATCGTGTTGAAGGACATGAGGCAGCACGCTAGACCAATCTGACAAGCTAGTTCTTAATTTCCTTTTTCTTTAGAAGAAGTCACTTAAAAAAAAGACATTTTGTCACGTTGGGTCCCCATGTGTTTTCAGCTGAACCACAGTCTGTTGTATTTTGGAATTCGCTCTACCAGTTGAGTGTCTGATCTGCTTATTGACAGTGACACAGGACTAAAGAAAGCCATTATGTGCCTCAGTGTGGTGTAGATATAAGCAAAGAATGAACACAGAGCAAAATTCAAAGCATTTTCAAAGAAATGCAGCAAAAGCGAATCAGGTCACAATGGTTTCTACTGCCATTCGTCTTCCTGAACTCATCATTTGCATTGTGCTTGTTCATCTGAAGCATCCTGCTCCTTAGTGGACTTGCTGCTGGTTTAAGGAAACAAAGTGCCACGGTTTCTTCTGTTTGGCCTTTTAGAAAGCTGACAGAATCAGCCTCAATGCTGCACTAGAGTTGTAAAACCTTCTTGTAGTATTCTCTTCTGTTTTTTTTTTTTTTTTTACTTTCATAGTTTCAGCTTCCTGTAGGCCTGTAGCTAACTATAACAGACTGGCCAAGTTTCCATTCTTTAGCCCTCTTTCATTAGTTGCCTGTTCCCTGTTTGTCCTTCCTTCTCCCTTTGCAGTGGTCACATGTAATGTACATGTCAACTTACAATAGGAGGACTTGAACTGCTTTTGATTGAAGCAGCATGTCTTGTGGTGACTTGCTCTCATTTATATTTCAATTAGACTCTTCTGTATTTGAATGCACTGATCCTTACTCCACTGTATTTTGACTCCATCTCATCTGTCCTTCGTAACTTATGCAGACTCTGAAGTTGGTTACCTTATGACTTTTTATTTGTATTGTGGTTCAGTTTGTCCCTTTTACTTTGAATTATGCTCTTTTCCGTATAGCAATGAGCCATGGGATGGTGTGCTCTGTGAAAGGTACTATATAAAATAAGCCTCAGTTGGAGGCATGACTGTCAGTTCTCTCTGGGCCAGCTGAGATTGCTTCATGTTCAACAGAATCACTTCTGATTATGTGATCCTTTTACTCTTCCACAGTAAGAAATTTACTCCTTTATAGTTTACAGATGGGCTGCCCAGAGAAATTATGATTTAAAGGAAAAATTAAGTCTTTTTTAGAAATAATAATGATACTAATCATGGTAGGTACCAAGTCAGAGAACCTAAGACACCAAAACCAAAACGTGGGGCAAATTCAAAAAAAGTTCTGTGTTATTTTCAGTTTTTTTACCCCAGCTTCTGCAACAAAATAAGAACATAAGAAACTTGGCAAAGAAAGCCGATTATTCAGTCCATCAAGCTCATTTGTTTAGCTCAGTGTTTCTTAAAGTATAGGTCGTGAGACATTTTCGGTCACGAGACATCCCTAATTAGTTGCACTGAATCATAAATTACAACTGAAGTAAAAGAGAAAGGGTCATGAACGGTTTATGGAAAGCCCTGCTATGCGTTGCCACATGCATGGCTGAATCAAATTCCACAGAACAATGGCCTGCGATGATTCTCCAAGGGGGAAAGGGATGACGTTTGGGCAAAAACTTCAGTTACGGGTCGCAAAGCCAAGCAATAGGTGAAATTGGGTCGTGAGGAAAATAAGTTTAAGAACCACTGATTTAGATAATAGCTAAGATGTGCCAATATCTAATCCAGATACTTCTTAAAGGCTGTCAAAGTTTCTACAACTCTGAATTGGTAGTTTTGTCCAGATTCCCAACACTCTTTGCCTAAAGTAGTGCTTCTTGGCTTTAGTCCTAAATGCACTTCCTTTAATTTTCACTGATGTCCTCAAGTACGTGATTCATCCTTAAGCTGAAAGAATTCTGCTGGATCTTCTTTATTAATGCATTTGAGGATTTTGAAGAACTGGATTAGGTTCCTACGCAGTCCCTTCAGCTCAAGGCTAAACAGGTTTAATTCTCTGAGTCTATAAAAGAAATTTATTTCTGCTGTTGTTATTTTAATGTTTTCTATTATGAAGTATTTATTTATGGGAGTTTTAAACATTTCTATTTAATTTTGCATTATGCCTTTAATGTTATTTTATTTATGCAACTTATTGAGACATGTCATGTGACAACTATTGCCACATCTGTACCATTAGTGAAACTTCCAAATTAAACATGATGGTGGTTCGGTATGTCAGTGTCCTTTGGTTGGAAAAAATTCTGTTCTTAGCAATAGTTAGCTTTCAAACCGAACAAGCGAAGTGTAAGGTTCTCACTTTTTTCAGTTTTGAAGTCCTTTTCGCTCCTGACTAATGATTCTAGTTATGCCCTCACATTTTCTTTGCCCGGTTCCTCTTGTTCCAGCTGGTTTTGTTTTGATCTTCACTTGTCCCTCACTAAGAGTTCCATCTCACGCCTCATCTCTTGGTTTTTCTCTCACTCACAATAACCTTTGGAGACTGCAATCTCACCACAGACATGATATTTGGACAACTTGGCAACTGTCTAGCAAATCAGTCTTGATCAACTAAATGGTACTCTCTTATTTGCAAAATATCCCTTGCTCTTATAACTATTGTTTCCTAATAGTGACAATATAAAAATGCTAAAGCTTCTTACTGATAAGCATGTTAGAAGAAGAAAACATCTAAAGTATGTAAAACAGTAAAATGAGACACAATTCACTTCCACTAATTTACATTTACTTATTTGGCTGACATCTTTATCCAAGGTGACTAACAACATTTGGAATACAATTGGTTACATTTCTTTTGTTTTTCTAATTGAAACACAGGTAGGTCAAGTGAATCGCTCATGGTAATACAGTGTCAGTGGCAGGATTTGAAATCACAACCCCAGGGTTTAAAAGTCCAAAGCCTTAACCACTTGTGCCACACTGCCTTCAACACCACACTAATGCAAAATAGACTTACGAATATAATATTGTAGCTGCTATTCTTTGTGTAGAGTCTAGGGTTCCAATTCTGGCCTGGACAGTGTCTCTACGAAATCTGCATGCTCTTCTGTTGTCTGTTTTTATTTTTCCTTGAATTAGTTCGGCTTTCCTTCTCCCATATCCTAAACACAGGCTTGTTAACTTATTCCGCATTCCTTGATTGGTTGAGTGTGTTGTGTGTGTTGTGTGCACTCTGTAGAGGCTTCGCGCCACCTCCAGGCTTGATTTAAGCTTCTCACAATCCTTAAGTGTATAAGTAGGTTAAAAAATGGATGGACGAATGCTGTTAGCATGGATGGCATAGTGGTTTATGCTCCTGACTTATAGCTTCAGGAGACTGGGTCCGATCCTAACCATGTTCAATGTCTATGCAATGTTCTCCTGGTGTCTGTGTGGGATTTTTTTCTGGTACTTCAGTTTCCTCGCACATCCCAAATTCATATGTCAGCTATAAGCTGGCATGGCGAGCGCATCCTGAGATGAACTGGTGGCCTGTCCAAGGTTGCTACTTGCATTGTGCGCAATTGCTGCCAAGATAAATTCTGCCCTCTTGCAACTGTAATAATGGTATGAGCTGGTACAGGAAATGGATGGATGTATTTTTGGCTGTGGCATACTAAATGTGGTCTAATTTGTCTGATACTACTTTGAGAGGATGACAGACATGGCTGTAAGAATTTACTGGTTTTGAGGGCCAAATAATCATTGTTTAAAACTGAGCTCCTCCTGTCAATAAGCTAGCCACTCAAATGGAGACAAAAATGATAATTATATGTTGGACTGCAAAAACAGTAGTTTTTTTGACACGTGAAAATGAAAAAGATGAAAAGCTGGTGCAGATTTCAGCTGAGCACACCACGTATTTTTGAGCTAAATGAACATTGTCTTATTACGCCTGAGATGTACAGCAGCATGCAAATCCATGGCCAATATTTGCATGGCTATCTCTTCCTGCTACTCTCTATCACCAAACAAGTTTGGTTTCTTTTTAGCCGCATTACTGTTGTGCCTTTAGTTTTAAAGTAAACAGACACCTTTTGATGAATAAAATGCACAAGACTGGGTATTCTTTTCAATTTTTAAACAAATAATGCCCTGCAGCTCTACAAAAGTATTACAAATTTTAAAATACAACTTTCTAGCAGCTGTCTTCCTTTCACGTAAACTTTGGTTATTATTGCTTTAAACAGATACACACTGCACTGTACACCTTTATCATCTCCATTGTCTTCACTCTTAAGTCTCATGCTACATTCACATGCTATCGGACAGATGGTAAATATAAGTTTCTGAGTCGCAACTTCCATGTGAACGCCCTACTAACTCTGAACTGTGTGTCTGATAATTCAGAGAAAATAAAGCCAATTTGTGACATAATGTTTATCTTTTAACTTATTCAACTGAATAAAATAAGAAATACAACCTGGTCGGTCAAAAATGCAATTTTTGTAGTCAAATTTAGATGGAGCAAAGTGATGCACCTTTAGTAAGTTTAGTTTGTTCTATATTTTCACAAAAAGTACAGTTTATCCTTAATTCCTATTTTTGCAACAAATCAACAGTGACCTAGTGTTTCTCTGCAAAGTCAGACCAGAAATTCATGTGAACACACTGAAGTAAGAAGGTGAAACATCACAACTCAGAGCTCTGAAAACTCTGATGGTATATGAGGTCAGCATTAGTTCCACTCAGTTTGGTGCACTCAGTAGCCAGAAGCCTCTATATTCTGTGGTTTTGTGCATCGTTTCTGCTCTCTTCCCAGTACAAACCCTCATGATGGCGATCTTGTTTGAATCTTCTTCTCCAAGGATGAGCTTGTCTGCTTTTTCCCTTTGTTGCACAGGATACACTAGCTTGTGCCTACTCGTCTTTTTCTGTTAAAGTGTCACCAGTTATTTTTGCTGTCTGCCTTCTAGCAGTTTTTTCTTTCATGTGTAAACTTTTGTTGTGATCCCTAACATCTGCTGGAGGCATCACTGAGTTTGTGTCTTATTTTGGCATTTATCTTTATTGTTTCACTGCCACAAGTTGCTGCTGTTGCAGATATAAATGTAGCTAAGTAGGTATTTTTATTTTGGCTGTGAATTTTTCTGGCTATAATGAATGCAATCGCTAGAACAAAGGTGCTGCCTTATTAGTGTGAGAGTTTGCACACATACTGTATCTTTGGGATCTGGAAAAAAAGGTTGAGAAGTCCACCCAGACGCTTAAATGAACCCATAATTCAGCAATGCAACCTGCCGTACCATAAGGTTTTCTGGTCCTCTTCAAGATTCTGAACTGGAGGAAGAAGATTAGAAAATGGATAGATGATATCTTAATGCAGGTAAACAGATAAATCAGCTCAGAATTCAGATGACTTAGTTGAGTTTACTAGGAGCCTCCATAGACTATACTGCACCCCTCTGGAACACCATGTTTGGTATGCACAACACTGTGTGATGGTCTGAGGCGGCTCCATACTCCCTGGTTGCTTTTAGGAGCCACTTGAACCTAGAACTGTCGATAATGTACCCAAAGATGACTGGGGCAAATGAGGAGACACACAGTCAGCAATTGGTGGTGCAAAGTGTTTAGGTATTTTTATTTACAACAGTGTTCAAATGTTTAAGTGCCTTAAACAGTCAATAAATAGACCAATAAAAATCAACTGCAAGTGGTGGTTAAAAATTTCCAAATAAATTATTCCATTAAAACAATACTAAAACACATGGCAGGAAGTAGCACCCTAAAAACTCATGAGCTCATAAGCATTTTAGTAGATTTCCTATTAAAATGTCTAAAGAAGAGTCAAAAGAATGGACATGCCTAGAAATTTTCATGTTTTCAATAGAAATTGA
Organism: Polypterus senegalus; assembly: GCF_016835505.1. Lineage (NCBI taxonomy): Eukaryota > Metazoa > Chordata > Cladistia > Polypteriformes > Polypteridae > Polypterus > Polypterus senegalus. The sequence continues at coordinate 33,403,758 of NC_053165.1, forward strand.
TACCTTTTTTTTATCAAATTAGCATAAACTTAGTAATCCAGTAAGACTTTAGTAGTGCTTCTAATGGTAATTACCACTTGAAATTACTGATTTTGCGGCATGGTGGCGCAGTGGTAGCGCTGCTGCCTCGCAGTTAGGAGACCCGGGTTCGCTTCCCCGGTCCTCCCTGCGTGGAGTTTGCATGTTCTCCCCGTGTCTGCGTGGGTTTCCTCCGGGCACTCCGGTTTTCTCCCACAATCCAAAGACATGCAGGTTAGGTGGATTGGCGATTCTAAATTGGCCCTAGTGTGTGGTGGGTGTGTTTGTGTGTGTCCTGCGGTGGGTTGGCACCCTGCCCAGGATTGGTTCCTGCCTTGTGCCCTGTGTTGGCTGGGATTGGCTCTTTCCATCTTTATCCTTTATCACTCTAACCTGATGCACATCTTTCCCAGCTCAGTCCCTCTGTCTAGCCAATCTACCTCTTTAGTGTCCAGCCTCTCATACAACTCATAATACGCCTTTTCTTTAGCCTTTGCCACCTCTCTTTTCACCTTGTACCTTATCTTTTTGTATTTTTGTCTACTTTCTGCATCTCTGACTATCCCACTTCTTCTTCACTATCCTCTTCTTCTGTATACTCTCCTGTACTTCCCCATTCTACCGCCAGGTTTCATTTTCCTCCTTCCTCTGTCCAGATGACACACCAAGCACCCTTCCTGCTGTCACCCTTACTACTTCTGCTGTAGTTGCCCAACTGTCTGGTAACTCTTCACTACCACCCAGTGCCTGTCTCACCTCCTCCCTGAACTCAATCTTGCAGTCTTCCTTTTTACACTTCCACCATTTGATCCTTGGCTCTGCCCTCACTCTCTTCCACTTCTTGATATCCAATGTCATCTTACATATCATTATCCTATGCTGCTTAACTACACTTTCCCCTGCTACCACTTTGCAGTCTTCAGTCTCCTTCAGATTGACTCTTCTGCATGGGATGTAATCTACCTGTGTGCATCTTCCTCCACTCTTGTACGTAACCCTATGATCCTCCCTCTTCTTAAAATACATATTCACCACAGCCATGTCTATCATTTTGGCAAAATCCACTATCATCTGACCTTCTTCATTCCTCTCCTTGGCACCATACCTACCCATCACCTCCTCATCTCCTCTGTTCCCTTCACCAAAATGTCCATTGAAATCAGCTTCAATCAGCACTTTCTGTCCCTTGGGTACACTGTTCATCACTTCATCCAACTTACTCCAGTAATTTTCTTTCTCATCTATTGCACACCCAACTTGCAGGGCATATGCAGTAACAACATTCATCACCACACCTCCAATTTCCAGCTTCATAATCATTACTCTGCCTGACACTCTTTTCACTTCCAAAATACTCTTGACATACAGTTCCTTCAGAATAACTCCTATCCTATTTCTCTTCCCATCCACACCATCATGGAACAATTTGAATCCACCTCTGATCCACCTGGCCTTACTCCCCTTCGATTTAGTTTCTTGCATGCACAATATATCAATAGTTCCTTCTCTCCTGAGTTGGTTTGTCATGTGATAGGTGCGGCAATGCACTGTATTAGTGTGTGCTCCTAACCTCTCTCTCTTCTCTCCATCTTATTGGCTTACTCTCCTCGCTTACCAGTCATTCTACCAACAATCAAAGATCCTATTCTTTGTTCCACTCTCTTTTCCTTCCTCCTCTTCTCCTGCCTCTGGACATGTCTCCCACCTCTTCTTCTCCTTCTTTGCCCAACAGTAGCCCAATTTCCACCAGGACCCTGTTGGTGGCTCTTGGTAACCTGGGCCTTGACCGATCCAGTGTGGAAATTTGTATTATTGCCAACATATTGATTTGGCAAAATTTTTTTACCTGATGCCCGTCCTGACAGACCCTCCCCATTTATCCAGGCTTGGGACTGGAATGAAAAAGCACAGTGGATTGTGCATTTCCTGTGGCTGGGTGACATGTTTTTTTTTTATTATTACAAGTAAAAAAATTCCTGGCTGAAGTTTGGTTTAGTTTTTTTTCTTGTATAGTGCTCTTCACTGAGTACATGAAGAGTGTGCTGTGACAAATTCACAGGTACATGCAAACACAAATTACAAAGTAGAGAATAAGTACACTAAACGGATTAACACAAATGGAGCACTATATTCCCTTTAATTAATTGTTAAACTATGGCCAGTTCATAAGAGAGGAGTAGAAAACAAAAATTTCAGTCAGCAGCTTCCTTGGAAAAAATAAACCTTTGGGTAGTCCATGGTCAACTACATGAGAGAAAATCAAAGACAAAGTCAGACACACAGCTCTGGGGACCTTGGCTAACTAGCCACCTACCACCTCGTGGGCATTCTTCAGTAGAGTCAATGTCGGACCTTCTAATCTCATGACAGAATTGGGTTTAGTGGGTACAAGAACACCAACAATGAACACCTCTCCTGATCCAACCAATCCTAGATGTTTTGGATGGAATGATCAGGATATGGTGATATCCTCATCATATCAAGTATAAAGTATCAAGTCATATAAAGAAGCATAAACAGAAAGAATAAACACTATAGGCAAGTGTATAGGCAGTCATTTCACATTTGCAATTTCCACTGCGAACCTCAAAGCTGTTGCAGCTTAGGTGTATCCCTTCTTGTTTTTCAGTTTACTGAAATGATAATGGACAGCCTATGAATGGTTTGAATGACTGTTTGTCAACCAACCACTGTTTTTTTCAGTATAATGAACCTTTATGCTTAGACATCGATCCGTACTTACTCAACCCATTGCAGCCATATAAAGCACAACCTGTTTCAGATCCTTTTAAAATCCAGTCCATCACATGGAATAACATATCAGCAATGAAACCTCAGAAAATCTAATGGAGGGGTTGACCCTTCACATGATGTGAGTGCCTCCGATTTGCAAAAACATTCTTGCTTTGTTGCTGTTTAGAGCTGTTTGTACTGACAGAACAGTGATTAATATATCACTGCACATTTAATTGTAACTGTAACTAAAATGTGATTAATTGTGCAGCCATTCTGCAAGAGTAAGTCAAAAGCTTCCAGAAGTGCTACACACAATACAAAAATCAAGAAAAGCATGCCAGGGTTTAAAAAAAACAAACTATTAATACTCTAAACAAGGGGCTTTTGCCAAGGGCAGAATGCACAATTCTAGAGTAAAGATCGCTGGTCAGGTTACAACTTTGTTTTCCAGTGGCCCTTTCATCATGTGACTACAGTATGATTAACATGGCACAGCCTCAGATGCAAACAAGAGGGACAAAATGTAGGCAAACAGGTGGAGCTTCTGACATATGTAATGGCTTTTCAGTGATTATTTACCATAGAAAGAAAATTGCATAGTCAGTATTTTGACTTTTAAAGGTGTTTGGGCAGATCCTATTGTGTATCCTGGAAAGGAGCGATGTGAAGGGTGTACGAGCTGAACATGACGGTGCCCCAAGGACTGGTTCTGGGCCCTCTTCTCTTCTTCCTACACACATCTTCACTAGGCTGTATCATCCAGCCCAGTGGTTTCTCTTGTTAGTGCTATGCTGGTGATACAAAGCTATATGTGTCATTCCCTGCAGAGTCCCACAGAGATAGAAATTTCTGCATATCTCACTGATACTGCAACCTGGATGAAGTAGCAAGACCCCCACCTCAACCTGGAAAAGACAAACTTTCTTGTTATCCCAGTTTGTCCATCTTTCAAGCTGTCCACCTCTTTTCAGCTTGATTCATTATCACTACCATCTGCCAGATCAGCACATAACCTTGGGGTGGTGATAGATGACTACTGTCCTTTAAGGACAGTTGTTTCTATGGTCATTCAGTCTTGGAGATTCACTCTCTACAATATCCGCAAGATCTGACAGAGTATGCAACACAACTTCTGGTCCAAGCTCTGGTCTTGTCACAGCTCGACTACTAGAACTCTCTACTGGCAGGAGCACCGGCCATTATCACCATGTGTCACCAAGCCATTGCAGATGATTCCAAATGAAGCACCATTTCTGGTGTTCAACCAGCTGGGGTGGGCATATGATGCTGTTACTTGATTATGTTGTCCTCTTTTGTGAGTCACTTTGCATAAAAATGTCTGCTAAGCACATAAATGTAAAATGTAAATGTTTTCACATCTAGCTTGTTTAGTGCATTTTTTTCAAATTCTGTAGTGATTTCACTAAAAGTCAGGTGTGAACACATCAGTTGCACATGGGCACAGATCAAAACAACTGTTCTGTACTGAGGACCTTTCAAAAGGGTGGTCATAAAAATGTGATCCAATACGGGACAAATCTAACTACAGGAAATCCTGTGCATTATGTGTGAAAATGTATGTGCTGTGGTAGTCACACTAAGCATCTCCTGTAAGTAATTTGGAAAACTCATTAACAGCATGAGTTAACTTGGGACATTAAAACACTAAAGAGATAAAAATAAATGCACACATTGGTGAAAAATGTAACACAATTTGTATGAAACAACTCTCAGAATTTTCTGTCAATTTAAACGGACCAAACTTAACACCAGATTCAAGCTCAGAGCCTCTTGCGCATGCAATCAGACAGCAGTTAAAAAGTGTGAATTTACTTGTGATTGGGTCTGTCAAAATACTTACAGACGTAATGAGAAACAAATAGCAGTACCCTGGTAGAGCAACCATCAAACCCCAAATCTTACACCATGAAAGTGATATGTGCAAGTGGCTCGTCCTCTCAGTGTGATCGCTTAACAAGTGCAATGTGAATATGGAAACACAATAGCTTTGACATATGGAGTAAATGCAGAGGCGATTCTACAGATTTTGGGACCCCCAGGCTAAAAACTCCATAGGACCCTCCAACTCACCCTCCCCCAAGTCCCAAAATGATAAAATTAATAACCTTTATTTTAGGACAATGTCTAAATAAGAAAGATCAACAGGAAGAAATCAATAAGCACAAAAACTTTATTTTAAATTTCTGAAAAACAGATTCTATAACTAAAACACCACAATAAATATAACATTTGTACAGAAAAACAGTAAGAATAGAATAAAGTAAATTGTAAAAATCTAACTATATGAAATAGTATATAAAATGCAAAAAATGAAAGGTGCATATGGTAAAAAACATAGAAATTGTACATTGTAATTAAAAAAAAAAAAAAAAAGTGCACATAGAAATTTAAAAGACAAAAAAAATCACTCTTAAATGTATTACTGTAACTTTCAAAAACGCTGTTTGTGGGAGTTGAGTACAGCAAATGCAGCCACAACATCCTCCAGGTCCAAAGATTTTCAAACACTGTGCTCTTTTAAAATTACAGCCCATGTGGAAAGCCTTTCTTTGCACATGGTAGATCTCAAGTAAAATTTAAACAGCTTTAATGATGAAGAACCTCTCTCACCAGAGGCAATAGGAAGAGTCAGGACTGTCAAGGGGCTAAATTCTGACCTTTTAGGCACCCGTCGCATTGTCACCCACTCACCCTGTGGCTGTATTTGTGCTGCGGCACACTGAGTGGGGCCTGAAGAGACGGACCCAAATCATAAATGGCCGATTTGTCTGAACAAACTGAATCAATGCAATTTTTGCTTACAGACATGTAAATCCTCTCCATGATTTATGAAATCAGTTCTGATTAGATATAACTTGCTAAAAAAGTAAAGATCATCACAAACACTCTGGCAATGGAGATTGGAGCCCCATTTCCAACGCATTTCCAATTGCGTTGTCTTCTGTCTTCTTTCAGTGCCCTCCATAATATTTGGGACAAAGCTGGCAAACCCACTGGATACTTATTGATATGTTTAGTCCGCTTGAAAGTTTCAGGGTGAATAATCCCCCAATTTGTGACAACGCAAACAGTGTACGATTGCAAGAGCTTAAACCTACATTATAAATTCAGGCACTAGTACAGCTATCAGAAGACATTAAATTAATTTACTGTACAAAGTAATGGATAACAGAGCAAGATGCAGAAGACAGGACGATATGAAAAAAGAGGATCTGCTTTGGCAACCCCTAACGGAACCAGCCGAAAATAGAAGAAGACTGAACAAAGTAATGGATATAAATAAATATAAAAAAATACTCAGCACTTCAGCTTAAAGAAATCTAATGTCAAGTCAAATTATTTAACACATGCCAGAAAGGACAAATAGCTACCAGGCAATACAAGTGAACTGAACTTCAGAACGGTCAGCAACATTGAATCAGAAGTACAGACTGATTGGCCTAGACCATAGTGTCAAGACCATGGCAGTTAACTGTGACTTAACAGTTTAACAACTACTGGTTACATTTTGGGTACTGCAGAGAACTGGTTCACACTTCTTATTTCAGATGCTATTTTAATGCTGGATGGTTTTCATCAGACAAGTGGAAAATGCAGGAGGGGAACTGGAGATTTATGTGAATGAGAAACGGTGAAAAAGCGAGTACATTGGAATCAAAACTAAATGAGTGATCCAGACATTGAAATGTGGACTGAATTTTTCCATGTTACCGTCCAGGGGAAGTTACATCCTCCTGGTCGGCTCAGCAACTAAAATGATTTTACTCTGTTACCAATATCGCTTTATTCAAATGTTAAAGACTTTAAATATAAACCTGTGGTACAACCTGAGCAGGTCTGACCTCATCTTACTACCACCTACAACCCTGTTTTTATTTATATGTGCTTGGAGGGGGTGTTGTTTGTTTTTGGTTTTATTATATTTATTTTTTAGAGCTTATGTAAAAATTTTAATTTCCCCTTGGAGACAAATAAAGTATCTATCTATCTATCTAAACATAATTTGTGAATCCACTGATGCAACAATTCTTCTGGTGAACTGCGGAGCGAAAGCAGTTGGCTGTAGAGTAAGTGGAGTCTAAAACAATATAAATTCATTTCTTTAGGGATCTCCACCCATAAATGTTCTGGGGGTGTGGTGCCATTGATGAACTGGGCTGTTTTGACCATTCACTGCAGGGTCTTGTAGTCTACTACAGTGTAATTGCCACACCAGAATGTCAATATGTCCTTTACTGTGCTTCTATAGGCTTCTGTGAGGATTTGGGTGGACAAATTGACTTTCTGTAATATTCTTAAAAAATGGTGCCCTATATGATATTACAAATAGGTGACACTGAAATTAGTGGAGTTCCATTTTCAGGAGGTAGTAACAATAGTTTACAAAGTATATCAGAATAAGTGTAAAATGACAGGGGTGCATATTGTTTTGTATAAGATGCCTTTTTCTTTTAGCTCCTTTTCCGTTCACATTTTCTGGTTGAAGGGGCCCAGGCATCATCTTTTGTCTTCCTTGCACAGCTTGTCCTGGCAGTCAGCCATGGCAATGCCAAAGAGGGCCTATGACCCAGCTTCATAGAATCAGACAAGTGAGAATACTCACATGGCAGAAGTCCCTATACAAGTCGTGGGCAGCACAAGCATAATGACTCCCATTGACTGGCTCTGAAAGAGTTTTTATACCAGTCTCATGGAGGCATTGCTGGGAAAGGGGCTGCTTGAGAAAATGATTTCATACAGCAGAATAATGAGATACAAGACATGCCTCTGCAATTGGAAGTGTAGAAGCCTACGTGCTTTGTGTGTTGAGCAAACAGAGTGTTGCTGATGCACTCTGTGCTCACTATGCTTTCTCATGTGAAGTTTCAGGTCCATTTAGTTTCCTTTAATTTAATATTCATTTCAGCCAAAAAATGGTTTTGACCATCAAGTAGATTTTAATTTGTATTTTCACCTTAGAATGTCTCTGCCATTATCTTTTATTTTTCAGCCCCACAATCTCACAATTTCAGGTTCCTGGATATAAATCCTCATCATGTCAGCGTTGGTATGTGTTTGCACATTCAGTTAATTATTTGCATGTCACATTTAAATTTCCAAGACCAGAGCACTTCACCTTTACACATATCTTTATTAAAATAATATATAAATGCAAAAAAGACCAGAACAGTGGTTTAGTGGGTATCATTTCATGGGGCCAGTGTCCTAAGTTTGAATCCCACATCTGGCTGTTACCTGTGTGAAGTCTGAAGGTCTTTAGGTTTTTTGTGTGCATTATCCTCCAGGTACTCCACAAAGACATGCACGTTCTGCTAACTGGTGATTTGAAAGTAGCCCATTGTGAGCATGGGTATGTGCGCCAGTGGGCCATATTGGGACAGGCATCCTGTCTGGGGCTGTTTCCTGCTTTGTATCCAGTGATACCAGGATAGGCTGTACCCATGCAGCTATTACTCTGAGCCTGCACTTAGTGAAGAGTCCAATACAATAATAAACTGCATTGAATTGAACTGAAAATGTGCAAAACCCCAAGCTGAAAATCAGAAATGCACATAGTGTGGATTTAGAAAGTATTCAGATCCCTTCACTTTCATCACACTTTGATTGAGTTTCAGGTTTAATTCTAAATCGATGTTTTCTGTTTTTGCCTATCAATCCGCAGTCAATAACACAAAGTGACAAAGTGAAAACATGTTTACGTAAAGGTTTACTAATTTATTAAAATTCAACAACTGGAATCTCTACACCAAATTGTCCTTATATATGGGGTGGTAGTTGAGTATCTTCTTGTGACACATACACAGTCATGGGGTAGCTGACTGACTACTGCATAGCTTTCTGAAATACTGGACTTCATTGTAATTTGAATGATAGCTAAATCAAAATAAAGTGAGATAAACATTTCAGGAATGGTGACTAGAGCAACCACATATAGTACTCTAACTAGAGCAACCACATACAGTACTCTATCTGTTAATGGACCAGAACAATTCCAGAGCATCTCTTTTCTGCATAAGGTGCTTTCTCTACAACATTGAAAGATGCATTTCTTTACATATTTCAACTCATTTATACAGTACAATGCAGATGATACCAAACTAGGTGGAAGGGATCAGGCAGAATCAGATAAATTGTCACAAAAGGACTTGTACAGCATACAGGCTTTGTCAGATATGTGGCAGATGAAATTTAATGTAAGTAAATGATAGGTATAAGTTGTAGGAAGTAAAAATGTTAGATTTGAATACACAGGTCAGAAACTTGAAAGTACCCCTTTTGAAAAGGACCTGGGAGTCGTAAAAGATTCATCACTATCTATATCCAGACAATGTATAAAAACAATCAAGACTAATTGGTTATATAGAATGAGGTGTGGGGTACAAGTCACGGGAGGTTATACTTAAGTTATATAAAGTGTGTTAAATTTTGATCTCTACATTACAAAAAAGATATACTAGTGAAAGTTAAGAGAAGAGAGACTAGGCTGATTCCAGGAGTAAGAGGTACGAGCTTTGAGGAGAGGCTGAATCTTAAGCAAATGGAGACAGAGCGTTGACAAAATTGCATTGTTTAAAATTGAGAAAGGAATTAGTACTGTAGATTGCAGCAGTTAATTTAAAATTAATACTGCAACAAGATCACATGTTAAAGATTTCTTTTTTCATGCAACGAACTATAGACATACAAAATAAATTACCAAGTGGCATTTTGGACTTTCAAATCTTGATTTGAAGCTATTTAGGACAATATAGGGGAATAGTATGGATAAGCCTGCAAAGCCCCCTAGTTTTTTACAAAACAATCTGGAATAATTTAAATTGATCTCTAAGGTCATATTTTATGACTTACTGGCAGATTTATGTTTTGTTTCATATCAATAATATCTTCATTGTTTTCCATGACTTAGATCAGCACAAGAATCACATTTAAGATGTTTTAGAGAGATTGCATACTAGTAAACTATATATAAATTTTGAGAAATTAAAATATCACAAAACTTTCAACATTAGAAGATTCAAGTATGGATGCAGTTGAACACAAACACTGTTTCAGACTGGCCATTGCTGGGTATGCTAATTATTACTGGGAATGTATTAAGATTTTTACACTGGTTTCTCCAATTAGTAAATATATAAAACACAGTGTGTGGTCAAGCAAAACTCAACAAGCATTCATTCCATTGAAAAATCTCCTAACAGGTGTTCCTGTTAATGACATTCTCAGTGTTTCTTTACAGTTTAAATTTGAGTTGGACATGTCAAATGAAATATGGGCTCTGATGTCACAATGACTTCCTGATTTAATTTTATTCATCCATGTGCATTTCTTACTGAAAGCCTTAGATGTACAATGCCCAGCATAATGTTTTGGAGAAAGACACATTCTTTCTTGATTTACCCCTCTGATCCGCAGTTTAAAATTACAAAACAAACAATTCAGATGTGATTAAAGTGCTCTGTGCAGACTTTAATTTAAGGGTATTTGCATACATTTCAGTCACTCCATGTAGAAATGACAAACATTTTCCTACATGGTCCCCCTGTTTCAGGGTACCATTATGTTTGGGACCGCAGGTGTTTGTGATTACTCAGGTGTGTTTCGTTGCTTCATTAGTGCAGGTATGAGATACCTCAGCTTGATTCTACTTACAGACTACCTTTGGAGGGTATTCTATTTGTACTTTCAATTCTGAGACACGGTTTAATCTAGATGAAGTTATGACCAAACTTAGATGATTGACAACCATGTTGTTCAACTATTCACCTGATTTTAAATCAGACTGCAGATGTTATATTGGGAAAGTCAGCTGGACATCCAAGGATTTAGAGAAACTAATTTTGAGTAATTTTTGTTGGCACACATTTAGACAGAGATGTAAAAGAATACTCCAAAGCTTGCTTTGAATGTAAAATGCTGCTATCTGTACCAGCCAAACCACCATCACATGTCCATAAACTGATTATTACTAATATTACACAGAATGTTGCCATATGCTTCTGATTTTTTTTATTTTGCAGATTAGTTATTGCTCTAAATAAAATGAAAGGGTTGCTTCTATTTTAATCTATTAATGTGAAATATTGTTGATACCGTGTTGTAGGTAGTCTAGAAGACTTCTTATTCTGCATTACAGTTTGCATCCAAGCAATTTTGTTGTTCAGCATCTAAGTTCTAGATGTTGCTAATATAGCTTAAGAAATCATGTTGTGAAGTGTGTGACTGGACCGCTTGTCTGTCTGGGGGGTTGCAAACCGGGATCCCAAGTCGTTTCGGCGTGTAATGGGTGCGGCAACGCACTGAACCAGTGCATGCTCCCCAACTCGACTTGAAGTCCTTTCCAGTTTAATAACATTTGAGCTTGTTTCACAAATTACTGCTGTTTATTTATAGCATGTTATACATTGTTTTCCTAGTTAAGGTTTTGAAGTTGTCAAAATTTTGCAAATATGGATATTGTTTAAGGCCTGTTATGTTTAAGATATCACTTTATTTTATGGACATGTGGTAAACAAGCCATCCAAATAAAGGTATCTGTTCATACAGAGAGACTTTATTAGGACTCTCAAAAAAATGAAACAGTGTTTAACTGCATCCATACTTAAGCCTTCTATTGGCTAACGGAACAGATTACAATGTGCAAGTGACTATAACTTGCCTAAAGAAATGGCCTGAGCTGTCTCAAAAGCTTGCATATTGTAAACTGTTCAGTTAGCCAATAAAAGGTGTCATTTTGCTTGACTTCTCATTTTATCTATAATGGCTAACACAGTACAACACACTACTACTACTTAGGCTGGGAGCATGTGCTGATTACAGCAAGTTGTCACACCCACCACACAAGTGTAGTCGTGCACGGGTGACACCTCACAGTGTGAGGTTCTTTACAGTGCCTGGATTGCCAAACCCACCACCAACCCCCACGTTTTCCCTGAAATCTGGAGAACCTGCTGGAAGGGTTGGATGCGGGTTAACGTCTTACCCAGGACGAAGCAATCTCAGATGAGGGCCTGGCTCAAGCGCCCAGGGGAGCAGAGTCACTTCTGGCATTTACTAGATTTAAACCAGTAACCTTTCAATTGCCTATGCAGATCCCTAGCCTCAGAGCCACCACTCTACCTTCTACTTAGGACACTCTATAAACATTTTGTGTTTACATTTTATACTCTCTGTAAAAATATTACTGTATATAAAAGGAATATTTAATTGAAAAGTCAAAGAGTGTATTTTATATATTTTTAATATTGTATGCCATGTGTGTAAGCCCACAACAAAACAGTTCAGAAAAGTTAAACATTGCTTATAGTGAAGGGTAGAAATTATTTGTTTCCCAGTGCCATTGTCTAATATGACTACATATCCAAAAATACAGATATGTACTCATCATGATATAATTCTCATAATTAACATTTACTTATAACAAGTTATAACAGATCTTGTGACAGATTGGTTTATTTGTCATGCAATAAACATAACACTCACTTCCAGGTCCTACTCCTAAGTGACAACAGAATGATGAAGTTGATAGCAATAAGGAGCCTCGATAATATGTTAACTGAATTATGAGGCTAACGTGGGCAACTCTTAACTCATTATGAAGTCTTGTGACTTATTCAGTAAATTCAGGACAATTACACATGATATTTTAGCACTGCATACAAAGAAATAAGAAGTGTATATACCAAAGTTTTTCAACACACATGTCCTTCATAGATAAATAAGCAATATGGCTGATGTGAATTCATTTTTAAAGAAAAGTTCCAAATAATATTTTAAGCTAAACTGTGTATTTGTGTTGGATGTGTACTAAAATGTTTTACTTTGGTATCGATACCAGCTCTTGAATTCGGCACCAGTACCAAAATGATGTACGAAGCAAATAATGGATAACTCCCTGACCCCTTCTTACTCCAGCCAATTTGGTGTACCATTCCATCACACTGCATTATGCACCACTTCCCTCTTGATAGCCGTGATTTGATTGTTTCGAAGCACTTCCCCCATGGACTCTCGATTCACATTGAAGCCTGTGGTTTTGTTCCGTAAAGTCTATAAAACAGAAGTCTTTCCACATCTACACTAGCAAGTGTGGAGGAAAGGGGGGTGGTAATTGGGTGGAAAGTTAATATTTACTGTATTTCCAGTATCAAAAAGTCTAGGATCATACTGTTTTAAAATTTGGATTATTTGGTACTTTTCCAGTAGCAGGTCCACAAGGATGGTGATAGCTAATGCATATCCTTTTTGTAAGGCATGTGTCACACATATCATTTTATTTTCTTGCATTTCAAACTTAAATAAAAGCAGCAAAAAGTTAAGTTTTTTATGTTATGCACAAAATTAAACATTTTTCCTATGTTTATGATGTCCCTGATTCTGTAACATGTGTTGATCATTATCTTCTTATCTACTACATGTTGTATTGTGTTTTGGTAATCTTTCTGCAGATCACAAAAACAGTGTTGTGTCACTTGTTTAAAGCACATAAATTAAATACAATAATAATAAGTTAATAATAATAAATTAGTTGAGGAACAATTTTAGCTCACTCTACATACATTCTGGTACCGTTAATATTGACACAGTTGTTGTTCTTGCTAACTGGTGGGTATTGTTCAGTTTAATTTTGATGGATTTGTCAGGCTGTGATACATGGATGATGCTTACATTAATTAGAAGTTGCTTTTCACATTACCAGTAATCTCCAATAAAAGGGAACTGAGAGCCAGTGGGCACTTATTCTTGGAGTCTATTCATACTTTCACAAACTTCACAAAAGCCATAGAAAGGTTTGAAGCAGCCACCCATATATTATTTAATGGCTGTAGAATTGGATAAATGATTGTACTGATGTGTACAGATTGCAGTCCAGAACAGAACTGATTAGAGATGGTCAAAATGGCAGTTTTAAAAACAGACAGAGAAAATTACCTCATCAATGGGGCCGGAACCATAAGTTGTGTCATCAGAGCCGGAACCAGAAAGATGTCATCAGGGCCAGGTGGAATTTCCTGTAACTGGTTCGCTGAGAAATGAGATAAAAGACTCAGTGTACTCTGCCACCCCTGGTATGGCGTGTAATTACTCTCATTCAGACCCTTTAGCTGCCTCCCATGTGCATGTGTGTGACAATACAAAACTAAAAAAAAGAACACAGTGTATTGGAGAGTACCATCTTAGAACCTCTCAATATGTGGATGCCAAAAGAGCGACGGATGCTGAAGGTTTGGTTTTATAGAGTAAAGAGGGATGGGCCAAAGAAAGGGTGGGAAACAAACATCCAGTTGCTCCTCTTTACCTGCGGTTTTCCTTTTCACTTGATCTGTCTGTGTGGTTGAGTGGCCCACAACAAGAGTAACACACCTTCCCTTCTTTGTTTGCTTCACAACACTGGGCTTTCTGCCTTCTGCTGTTAAGCGTTTGCTTATCTATCTTCAAAGACTGAATGTACCTCTGGCTTAACAGAGCTTTAAATGCTATCCTGGGATAATTTTCTCCAATTCTCCAGGATCAACCCTTTTTTGGCTACAAAGTAAAAAAGAGACATGGAATAAGTTACCAAGCAGTGCAGCAGATAGCAGTTTCTTGACCTACTATATTTTCAAAATCTAATATAATAAAGGTAAAACTTTACTCATGCTCTATAAGCCAGGTCGCCAGGCAAAAGTTCTCCCTGGAGCCCCTCAGGTCCCACTACTGTTGTTCCATCTTTAGCACTTGAAGTGCTGTCTCTCTCAGACAGCACCCAAGTATGTATTTTATCCCAGTTTTTGTGGTATTCTTAATTCCAGAAAGCTCTTTTCCAGCTGGTCATTCCCTTCATTAACAGTTAGTTAGAGTGAAAAGTTAATAGTGTGTGGGTTTCTATTTGTAATAATAAAAATATGCTGATTTACCTTCTCTTTAGATCTTGATTTTTCTTGATCCTCTGTATCTTGGCTTCTGCCTCTTAATTGCTTCACCTTTCATCAAAAGCTTTCCTTCTTTTTTCTGACTTACTTGTCAATCAGCACGTTTATCTGTATGCAAAAAAACAGTATAAGGTGAGTAACCCAGATAAGACAGAAACCTTGTTTCTTAAAAATCTCGATTTACATGAGCTTCTGGAGTTCTTTTTTGGCAAAGCACTTCAATGTTATTAAACTGCATAAAAAGGGTTAAACATCATCATCAGCAGCTGTGAATCCAAAAACAAGCATGAAGCAAGAGACAATTGTGTTTTAAAAATATGTTTAGTTCTTCAAGTGCTCTGAAGTAAATAACATTTATCCCTTTTTTATATCATCAACCCGGTTCGCAGTATGAACACTGGCCACAGCATAACCCGATCACAATATTTCAACATAACTATAGTAAATACAGGTAGATGGATGAAAACTAAACTGACACTTTGTTAATATATTTCTGTTATCGGATTGCATGCAGCACTCTTTTCTGATTGACTGGGCAACTAAGCCCAGCAAAGGAGCAGAGCACCAGTAAGTTTGATTCTTACCTTACACCGTGCTGCTGGGATAATAATAATGCTGGCAGTTTTACTTCAATAAAATAGGTATTGCATTAGATAACTTGTTACCTTAAAAGTAATTGGATTATATGATGCATGTTACTTTTTACACGCTTCCCTATTCTCTTAAGACTATTCTGCTGATCAACATAAAATTACCGATTTCTGGAATATTGAGACAGTTTATTTCAACAAGGAAATGAAGTAATGTACTCGTCCGAGTATTTGGCTCTGAAGTTTTATCTTGTGTGTGAAGATAATCCATGCACAGGCAACTAGAATGCAAAATTCTTAAGTACTGTATAGCCTGCTTAGGGGTTTACATAGCCATATAGCCTTCTCTGTTATATCTGGTTTCTCATAGACCAATAACTCAATTTCTCTAACCGAAAATAACAGTTTATATGGCATTTTAGAAACCTGTCTTTTTTTGAAAACTGGGGTTTAAAGCACATGTAAATGTACTGAACATAAGATAAGGTAGTCTGCTTTGCAATTTGCTGGAACGTAGTTTTTTGTCAGTGGTTGGTGTTGATTCAAGTGGCTTCTGAAAATACATTATTTTTTAAAGCATATTATAAGGATTTTTTTATTGTAGAACAATAAATTAAAAGTAATATATTATTAGGCTACTTGTCCTTTTGCAATGATATGAAGTATCTATTTTGCAAGTAGTAGAAAAATGTTAATAGGCAGAAACCTTCATGAGTGTGACTTGAATTCTTCTTTAGCAAAACCAAAAAAATAGAAAAGTGCACAACAATTGGCCAGAGTTTAAATCCCAGGAGTGATGTGTAGAGTTGACTTATGAGTGTTGATTTGCTACACTTTACACCCACCCATGTTATTTTAATTAAAAAAAAAACAAGTAGTATTTTACACTACGTTTTCAAAGTAAAATTAAACTTGGGTGTTCATTGAAGTGGCAACCATGCTCATGTAGAAAATGTTTGTGAAATGTGTTGAATAAATCATACTTTACTAGTGTGAAAAGTTTCACTATTTCAAACATGTTTAAACTTTTGAACTTATACTATATGTGTGCTGGAAAAGAGTGAGATTTTACACTTAGAGTGAAATTTAACACTAATCAATTTACTGCACGATTCAAGTCAACTCAAGGAAAGTCAAGTGGGTTTTTTGTCTTACCATCTATACACACAACTTGGTACATTATACAGTGGTAGGTAATTATGTTTCCCTGGCCACAGTGCAATATTTAGACAATAAAAATGATAATATACTGTAGCAATACAAGGGGTGTGTACTTTTACATAAGGGAAAGTAGAACAAGAAAAAACTTAACAAATCGACATCATATAGACAAACAGCAGTCAGTAATAAGAGGAGATGTACAATGGACAAGGAATGCAAAGGACTGCAGAACAGAAGAGTAATTAGATAAGAGCCTATGATAAGGGGGAACAAGCAAGGACAATGAGTATTGTGTTCAGGAGCCTGGTTGCATATGGGAAGAAGCTATTGTTCAGTCTGGAAGAACTGGTCTGCAGACTTGGATACCTTCTGCTGAATAGAAGAAGTGAAATGAGATTGTAGAAGGGATTGGAGGGATCCTCCAAAGTGCTGGAGAACTTACGGAGGCAGCACATTGTGAATATGTTCATAATGGAAAGGAGAGAAGTCTTGATGATGGTTACCACTGTGTACACTGACTGTTGTATGGACTTGCAATCAGATGCTTTATACTTCTCATACCAGACAGTGATGCAGCTGGTCAGGACATTTTCATTGGAGCCCCAACAGAATGTGGGAAGGACAAGACATGGGAGGCTTGAAGGGGGTTATTGATAGATCATGCTAGGCCTTCTGCCAGGGGAAAACCAAGAAATTTGGTGCCTTTCACTGTCTCTACCATAGAACTTTGATGTAAAATGGAGTGGAGTTCATGACCTTCTCTTTAGTTTTATCAGCATTAAGAGACAAGTTTTTGCACTTGCACCAGTCAACCAGCTGCTCCATTGTCTGCTTTGTGTCATCATTATGATCACTACTAGCTTCATGTCATCAGCAAACTTGATAATGCTGTTGTAGCTGTATAACCCAGCTAAGTCAATGCACAAGAATTATGTACAGACAAATGCTATCAAGTGTGTCTTTCTAGGAAGTCTTGACATCTGTATGAAATCTCCAGATAGCAGTCTACCTGTTGCCAAAAATTCTAAACTCCTACATCAAACCATACAATAGCACAGAGTAATTCATAATACGACACATTAAACCTTTATACAAATTTATCACCTTGTGCCCTGCGAAGGCAGAGACTGACTGTTGCAACTAGTTGCAATGCATAAGCAGCGGAGACAAATGTCTGTATCTTTAATCTTCTACAAGTGTTCATTTGCATCCTTAAAGATCATTTCTCTCCCACTTGTACTTAATCAATGATTACAATCACAGAGATGTACAGACTGTAATCACTGAGTGGGATCAGCAAGACTCAGGCAACCACAAAGAAATTCATGTGACTGTAGACCATGCAGAGTGCCTACTGTATTTTTTTTGTCATAACATTATGTACAGTTTTAGTGTACTGTATTAGAAGAGGATCAAAAATTCAAACATCAGAATCTGTATGAGTATGACAATGGGATGTTATTATTCCAAAAAAATCAATAGCACTAATTACAGAAA
Source organism: Polypterus senegalus (assembly GCF_016835505.1). NCBI lineage: Eukaryota > Metazoa > Chordata > Cladistia > Polypteriformes > Polypteridae > Polypterus > Polypterus senegalus. Next base: position 33,421,690 of record NC_053165.1, read on the forward strand.
GATGAAAAGATGAAACAACACAGTAGTCATTTTATCATGATTGTTTACATTATAAAGTGAGATACCATATAGAGCTGGAAATTTTGATATAAACAGGAAAACCTGAATGGTGCCAGGTTGGCTTATCTCAGCTGCTGTTTTTTTTCTGGGTACTCTGGTATATTCCCATGTTTTAAAGACAAATATTTAATTAGACTTAGAATACTGAACACCTGTAATGGAAAGGGTATCTAAAGATTCATTTCAAGTAAAAAGAGCCAGTTTACAGACAGGCAATACTTAGTCTAACCAGCATGTCTTTTGGATGTGGGAAAAAACTGTAGCCCTAAGAAAAACCCTAATGACAAAGGGCAGTCACCAAGGTGAAGGACAAATCCTGACCACTGAAATTGTGAGGAAGAAGTGCAAACCACTAAGATAATACATTCCAATTTCATTAACATATCATAATAAATATTATGAAACATTAATAATTACAGTGAGCACATGTCTGCTGGGATAGACTTCCACCATCTGAAACCTTGTATTGGAAATTTGAGAATGTTATGTTATGATGTATGTTTGCATTACGTTTATTATAGCAGGTATATCTTTGTTTTTTAGGGTGGCTCAGCACCCTGCCTTTTCCTGCTAGTGCCATTATTTAAACAGCAGAAATATTATAATGCATTACCACATTTGGTATGTCATTTGTTGCAGGTTAGGTTAGGTTATGACAAATGTGTTCTGAGATTTTTCAGGTAAAGACAAACCATTCAAGTTGGGATAGTTATACTGCCTGATAATTGCAATTTGTTAGATGCTTATTAGCACTTACAAGGAAGACGTTCACAGTAATCTGTGCACATGGAAATAACGACCCAATAAACCTACTATATATAACAAGACAGGTGCTAAATTCAGAATCCTGGCTAATAAGAAGAATGGCACACAGATTTCTGATAATCACAGGTGAATTAAATAACTTGTACTGTTTCTTAGCATTCGAATGAATTAAGGGGAGAGGGAAGACACCTAGTACAAAGTGGATTTTAGCTGAAATTTCTTATTTGGTTTTCAGTAATGAATTAAAAAGGCATTACGATTTCAAGTAAAAAAAACTTTAAGGCAATAGTAGCAGGCATTGTCTTTTGTAGCAGAATTCTAATATCTAGTTGGAGTAACCTAGTGCTGTGGTTCTAAAGTTCAGTTCTGGGGCCCCAGTGGTTGTGGATTTTTAACAAATATCATAATCAGTAAGTCATTTGTGCCATTAATTAATCCCTTTGTTTAATTGCTGGTCTTCTTTACTTTTCTTAATTTGCATACAGAAAAGTGAAGTAGTGTGAGATTTACATTTGCAAGAAATATTTGTATTTTTGCCTTACCCTTAAATTCTCAAATCTATTTTGTTATTTTTGTTCTAATTTACTTTTTTTGTGGAGTTTACTCTCTTAACTCTGTCCAAACACAGATAATTAATGATGGGTGGACACTAGTGCTAAATGCATTGAATGATAAAAGGAAGCAAAAACATTACTCACTTGTGTGCTTATTAGTAAATAATGGCTTAAATAACTGAAACATTAAATGAGAACAAATGAATAAAAAATGAATTCTTACCCATCTAATGCACATGAACTCTTTCGTCATTTAGTAAAAAATTGAGAATAACAAGTTTGTAATTTTTGGATTATTACTAACAAACAGGAAAACTAGGAAATAACAGCTTGCCTAATTAAGACAAAAATCTTATTAAAAAGCACAGTTTTTTTGGCTCCAAAATCTGTAGTCTCAGTGCTGAACTTGGGAGGCATTCATCTACTGCATTGAAAATATAATCACAATCGATAAGGTAAGAGGAATTCCGTTTCACTCAAATGAATGTCTAATGTACACAATTTAGTTTCTGTTTTAACTTGGAAGGGAAAACTGACATATCTGGAGTAGTTAAATCATTTTAAAAGGTATATGAAAATCAATAAATTGTGTATTGGAATAGTGGTATTGGCAATATGCTGTCCTACCATTCTTTTACAAAATAGACATAATATAAAAAGTGAAAGAATAAGAAAGATGATCAGTATATTGCAGTCAGATATACAACTTCTGATTTGGCTAAAGACAAAAAAGAGCAGTCCCAGTCCTAGTGAGGCATTATGCAGGTGTATTGCTGCATAGAGATGAAGGAGCCCCAGGAGCACTTCTTTACACACTTCTGTTGAATAATTCATTTGCTAAAAGACCTTAATGCTGTTGTGTAAATGATACATAACCACCATCATTTTTGTTTTTATTCTCTCCATCACTACTAACTCTAGTGGGTGACCCATAACTGGTGTGCCAACGTAATCAGCTTATTGGCTCAGTGGGCTTCTCTTGAAATGCAGCATAGAAACTCACACTGGCCATCACTGAATTGTAAAATATGTGAAGGATGTCACTATCCACATTAAAGGAACACTGTCCCTTAAGATAAAACAGTCTGCTCTGCCCTTTCTTCTTTCTTTCAAGACTAGTCCAACCTGCGATTAATATCGCAGGTGTGAAAAACTATTTGCCCCCTTCCTGATTTCTTATTCTTTTGCATGTTTGTCACACAAAATGTTTCTGATCATCAAACACATTTAACCATTAGTCAAATATAACACAAGTAAACACAAAATGCAGTTTTTAAATGATGGTTTTATTATTTAGGGAGAAAAAATCCAAACCTACATGGCCCTGTGTGAAAAAGTAATTGCCCCCTAAACCTAATAACTGGTTGGGCCACCCTTAGCAGCAATAACTGCAATCAAGTGTTTGCGATAACTTGCAATGAGTCTTTTACAGCGCTCTGGAGGAATTTTGGCCCACTCATCTTTGCAGAATTGTTGTAGTTCAGCTTTATTTGAGGGTTTTCTAGCATGAACCGCCTTTTTAAGGTCATGCCATAGCATCTCAATTGGATTTAGGTCAGGACTTTGACTAGGCCACTCCAAAGTCTTCATTTTGTTTTTCTTCAGCCATTCAGAGGTGGATTTGCTGGTGCGTTTTGGGTCATTGTCCTGTTGCAGCACCCAAGATCGCTTCAGCTTGAGTTGACGAACAGATGGCCGGACATTCTCCTTCAGGATTTTTTGGTAGACAGTAGAATTCATGGTTCCATCTATCACAGCAAGCCTTCCAGGTCCTGAAGCAGCAAAACAACTCCAGACCATCACACTACCACCACCATATTTTACTGTTGGTATGATGTTCTTTTTCTGAAATGCTGTGTTCCTTTTACGCCAGATGTAACGGGACATTTGCCTTCCAAAAAGTTCAACTTTTGTCTCATCAGTACACAAGGTATTTTTCCAAAAGTCTTGGCAATCATTGAGATGTTTCTTAGCAAAATTGAGACGAGTCCTAATGTTCTTTTTGCTTAACAGTGGTTTGCCATGCCATGTAGGCCGCTTTTGCCCAGTCTCTTTCTTATGGTGGAGTCGTGAACACTGACCTTAATTGAGGCAAGTGAGGCCTGCAGTTCTTTAGACGTTGTCCTGGGGTCTTTTGTGACCTCTCGGATGAGTTGTCTCTGCGCTCTTGGGGTAATTTTGGTCGGCCGGCCACTCCTGGGAAGGTTCACCACTGTTCCATGTTTTTGCTATTTGTGGATAATGGCTCTCACTGTGGTTCGCTGGAGTCCCAAAGCTTTAGAAATGGCTTTATAACCTTTACCAGACTGATAGATCTCAATTACTTCTGTTCTCATTTGTTCCTGAATTTTTTTGGATCTTGGCATGATGTCTAGCTTTTGAGGTGCTTTTGGTCTACTTCTCTGTGCCAGGCAGCTCCTATTTAAGTGATTTCTTGATTAAAACAGGTGTGGCAGTAATCAGGCCTGGGGGTGGCTACGGAAATTGAACTCAGGTGTGATACACCACAGTTAGGTTATTTTTAACAAGGGGCAATTACTTTTCACACAGGGCCATGTAGGTTTGGATTTTTTTTCTCCCTAAATAATAAAAACCATCATTTAAAAACTGCATTGTGTGTTTACTTGTGTTATATTTGACTAATGGTTAAATGTGTTTGATGATCAGAAACATTTTGTGTGACAAACATGCAAAAGAATAAGAAATCAGGAAGGGGGCAAATAGTTTTTCACACCACTGTAGACTCCCAAGTTCTTGTTTAGTGCTCCACCTTTACATACACTCCCCGAATAGTGACTTGGCATAGGGGGGCATTTGTTACATCAAAAGAAAGTCAATAACCAGTTCCATGGTTTTGCTGAGGTTAAGTTTGGTTTGCACCAATTCTCCTCGACTTTGTCTCATTCCCATTCTCTATACATCCCAATCAGCTGAGAATTTCTGCAAGTGGCACTTCATTTCTCCTAGATTTTACCTATTTACAACACCTGAAGAAATACTGCAACAAAAAATAATTACAAAAAGATAAAACTTGATATTACACAGGCATATTGCCATAGGGATGTAGGAGCCCAATGTAGCATTTCTTGACATACTTCTGCTGAATAATTTGTTGAGTGAAATTCCTCAATACTAGTGTATCAGAGAGAGGGTGGGCAGCATTATTCATGGTGGCCATCTGCTTTGTTTTCATTCTTGCCTCCACTACCACCAGCAGCAGTTCCAGAAGTCATGCCATAATCGAGCCTAACTCCCTAATGTGCTTGTTAATTGGGTGGGCCTCTCCTGAAGTGATGTTACCCACCCAGTACCCCACAGCATAAAAGACATCCTGGCCATCACAGAGGTACTGATGGATGTTATTACACACATTAAAGAAATGCAGACTCCTAAGAAAAAAGGGTCTGCTCTGCCCTTTCTTATATAGTTCCTCTGTGTTGTGAATTCAGTTCAATTATTGGGTCCCCAAGTATCTGCTGTAATAACAGCTTTGCTGTGATACAAATTTAGAAAAAAAACTAGAAGCTGGCTTTAGGTTCAAGGTTTTTATTGCACAGGACCATCTCTGAATTTTTTTCCCATTTTAGTTCACAATTTTGATAGTCTTGCCATTGATCAATGAAACATTTTCTTCAGATAATAGGGTAGGATGTAGTGCAGGGCTAAATTGGTACAATTTGAAGAAGTTTGATTTCTTTACAAAGTTAATGAATGAATTCAATGAATTTGTTCTGAAAACAAAGAAAAAATGATTGACTGAAAGGCTCTAATTAATTGCTATTCATAAACTATTTTGTTGATTTCCTTAAAAATTTACATTTCTAGATTTAACCAAGGGAGAGTAGAAGGAATAGTTTACTCCTATAACACACACAACAATTCAACAGTATGTAGCTAAATATTACGCTGCTAAAAAAGTTCTACAGCATACAAAAAATGGTAGTGTTTGCTAAAACTCATTAAAAGAAATATCTGAAAAATATTTCATAGTTAATTTGAAATGTGTTTCCAGTAAACACAGCTCTGGATGGACTGTCAGGAATTTCAAGGTAGTACTCGATTTTAGATTTGTGATTTCAAGGATTGCACAATAAATAAGTCCCAGGATATGTTCTAAAGGCTACTCCTTTCCAGGACCCCTTTAGCTTGGGGTCACGATGTGAGAAAAAGAAAGGGCTCATCTGGAACACACCTAGTGTGGCTATAGTAATGAAAGAATAGCTGAGAGAATGGGAGGTGAAAGGGAGAACCTTTTGTGGTGCTAGAGGCACTGTGTGTTTTGGAAATTGGGTCAACCACCTTATCCTTAGTGTCAAACTTTGTACCGGTATGTCCTCCGGAACTGTTACTTTTATGTTCTCCATGTGATCATCCATCCCTTAAGTATTTTACTAATTATATTGTTATTTTGTGTTTTTTTCATATCTGCTCTTATTGCTAAGGATTAAGGTGGAATACATAAATACACCTGTTAACAAATCAGATAAAGAGAAAATAGATGTGGAAAATTCTAACAATATTAAAGATAAAAATGAAATGTTACTCCTATAAAAGAAACCCAATGTCAATTAACTTTTATCAGTAACTGAATCTGTGCAGGAGATTCGTAAAATAATCAATCAGGTGATTTACAATCTGAACATGTACAAAATCTAATGTACAAATACAGTAGATATACAGGTGGACAAGCAGAGCGCAATAGATAGAGCAAAGTCTGTCAGGGTTTATAGCAGTAACGTCTGCTGCAATTGCATATATGAATATCAGCAATGAAAGACTTGAATTAAACCAGAGAGGAAAAAATAAAACTTGGTGAGGCTCTTTTATATTAATTTATAATAATTGGGACAATTATTTTTCTTCTTTATATAAAAAAGGTCATCAGTCATATTCAAGTAACTATAACTTCAAATAAATCAGAAGATGCAACATTGAACAATTAATGGAAGAAATTATTCATTAAAAGTTATAGAGACTAATGTTAAGTACGGGTGCATATTTACATTTACTCACTTATCAGACATTTGTATCCAAAGGGACTTACAGAGGTTAACATTATTGAGTAAACATTAGTCTGGGAGAATGCTTTGAAACAAGTACTAAAGGACAAGGTTGTAAAATCGACCATCACAAGAGAAAAGCTCTAAACCAAACTGAATAACATCAAACTAGTTACCCTTTTCTTAGCAACAAAGAACCCAACAACACAACCATTATCAACCAGACAGATATTCACAGAACAAGACAGTCTTCAAACAAGTCCTTAACACGTTGAGGAAGTCAGTGGTTTGGATGCAGGTGGGCAGCTCATTCCACCAACTAGAAGCTACACATTAAAGGAGTCTTGATTGAGATTTAATGTCATGAAGAGGTGGCATCATCAGACACCATTCTTTAGTAACCCTGAGTGGGTGAGGAGGAGCACTAGAATTTATGAGTGCTTCCACATTACATTAATGCTCATCTACTGACTATTCTGTAGGAAAGTTTCAAAGATTTAAACTGCTACTGGGAGTTATGCGCCCAAGGTATGCCAATGCATTTTTAATCATTTATAGTGGCTTGGAAGTGCATGCAAGTACCCTTACCAGTAAGGGGTTGCAGCAGTGAAGACATGACACGACCATGCCTGAAACCTAATTTGTGCTGCATGCTCTGTCAGATACAACCTGATATTATTCATTTTAAACAGGGTGAATATCTGAATGAAGTTAAGTGTGGTCAGTGAAGGATAGCTGGTTATCAGTTATCACCCCAAGATTACGCACTGAAATGGTGGATGTTAGGGATAATGAGATGAGTTTTACAGAAATTGAGTTCTGAATAGATGGAGTGGCAAGGATAACAAGAAGGCTACATCTTTGATAAATTGAGCTGGAGATGATGTTTCTTCATTGAAGCTGAGATCTCAATGAGAAATGCCAATATTCTGGCTGAGACCATGTGGCCCTTTGGAGGGAATGACAGGTACAGCTGTGCATGATCAGCATAGCACTGATATAAGAATTTATGAACTGGATGACAGGGCCTAGTGAGGCAGGTGTACTAGGGGAAGGGGAGAGTACTCAGCATCAATCTTTGGTGTCCTGTGCTCTCCTAATGCAACTTTGAAATCTCTCTTCTCCAGGACATAGAGAGGTTGGAATCAAACCATCTAAGAGCACTCTCAGTGATACCTAGGTTAGATAGGGTACCAGGGAGGATCTGATGGTTAACTGTGTCAAAGACAGAATAAAGATCAAGGAGAAGAAGAACAAATGACAAGTTATCGGTACTATTGAGCCGAACGGTGTCAAAAATTTCAACAGAGACATATTGGTAGAATGGCTCCTCTTGAAACCAGACTGTTTAGGATCAAGCAGTCTGTTCTATAGGACAAAAGAAGCGTCAAACAGATAAAAGCAACACATTCAAAAGTCATAAAAGATGAGAGGAGAGACTTGTCTGTAATTACCTACATGAGATGGGTCGAGTACAGGCTTTTTGAGAAGTGGATCTATTAAGCCCTGTTTGAACTTGGTTGAAAATGTGTCTGTACTGACCAAGGTATTGATGATCTGTATTACTGTTGAAATTAATGATTGAGAGAAAGTGTGGGGGAATTGTGAGGGGATAGGGTCAAGTGGACAGATAGTGAGGTAAGCAGAGAGGAGGTTGGAAACTTTGGTGATGGAGAGAAGTGAGAAAATGGAGAATGTTGTGCTGTGCTTGGAATTGAACAGGTTACTTGGCAGAGGTGGTGACTACTGGCCACTGATAGCAGCCACCTTTTCATGAAAAAGTCATCAACAGTCAAGGTTGGATGTAGAAGTAGCAGAGGGTTGAGAAGATAAGTGAAAACATCAAAAACGTTACAAGTGTTGCTAGTGTTGCTAATCCTGCCCTGGAAGATACTTACTTTAGTAATGTGATGCCTTTGCTGCCCACAGGTGGCATACTGTACACCTAACCCTGGCATTGATAGTCATATACATGTACTCTCTCTACCACACTGCATTGCTCCAATCAAGTTTTGCCTTTCTTCCACACAGCTCCAATTTGAGGAACCAGGAGTACTTCCAGGCTTTTGTAAGTTTGAAGCACTTCCAGGTCATATGGAAGTTCCCAATAGCAGGGAGTGTAACTCACCGCAATGCTCTCTTGCGGCACCCACAGATCCCAGCAGGGCTGTGTTACTGGACTTTATTTATTATTCTTTTATTTTATTATACTTTTGTTATTTATTCCCAGCGTGCCCTACTGGTTTCCAACCAAGCACCGATATCCAGGGCTGCTGCCATCTAGCATATTGGGGGAATAAACAGCCCCCAGTGACATTCCTTCCTTGCTCTTTCCTTTTATACTGGTCAAAAAGGGTATTCTAAATATATAAGGCTGGGGCATCTGTCCGTCTGTCTGGGGCTTCACCTCTGGGTAAGAAATCTTCCTCTCCTTTGTCTGGGATGTTCGTCCATCTACCTGGGGAGACTTGTTCAGGTATGGCACCTTTATCTCTCTCAGCCAGGATGCCTGTCTGTCCACTAGGACCTCCCATCTGGAAAAGGAACTTTCCTCTCTCCTGGACAGAATGCTCGTCCATCCTGTGTGGCACTTACACGGTGTAAAGTGCTTTGCGCTTTTTAATTATCAATCCAGAATCCAATAAATAAATGTATAGTATGGTTCTTCAACAATGAATATATAATTCAATAAAACCAGTGCAACCATGGAGATAAAGCCAACAATAAATATGTTCTTTAAAGAAGAAAAGAATGCAAGTATTTAACAGTCAGAAATCAAGCTCCATTTTTATTCATGCTTATTAAGTCCAGCTTATCTCTTTCCCTCATCTCCAGAGCTCACCTTTCTTGGGTCTTCTCACCTGAGCTGAGACACCAGCAATTGCAGTCCCTATCTCTTCGGCTCTAATCCCAGCCACCTCAGCTGCTCACCAACTGGAATGCTCAGAATCAGACTTCAATTGTATTGCTAAATACCTTTGGTCCAGCAGGACCTCTGGAGCACTTGATCGCTACCACTCATCTATGTTGTTCAGCATCAGCGATTCACCCCTATTTGACCATTATTCTCACGCTCTTGTGGGGCCACCAACCTCTCTGCCACATACAGTATGTACTGTGCTGGCTTGACCTCACATTTCTTTCTTTTCTCTTTTTCTCTCAGTTTTCCCCTCTATTGTACTCAGGCTCCTACTATTACTACAACATGACAACAGGTTCCTTAATTACACTCGATGTAGTGTCAATGAGGAAACCCGCTGAGCTTATCGTGCTCAGCCAATTTTCCCATTAAACTCTTTGGGATTGCTTGGCTGTACTATTGCACGCATCCACACCTATAGAGCCTGATCTGAATTGTATTTATTCAGTAACAAGTTTCAGAAACGTGTTCTTGCTAAGGAAAAAAATATATTAAAATAGAAAACATTATAATATCATGCTTATATACATTTTTTTATTAAACATGTGGTTACATTTACATGTTAATTTTTGAATGACAATTTTAGGAACAAAAACAGTCAGAAAAACTGTCTCAACAATGTGGTCACTTTATTAAATTTTGAATTGTACCATTGGGCTTTTGAGCCCAGTCTGTAGCTGGCTGATCTCTCCTGATAACCCCCTTATTGGTCCCCAGACCTCTTTCTCTTTTCCTCTTCACAACAATAAATCTGAAATGTCCTGCCAACAATTAAGGACCATTAGTTTCCTATATATTGTGTTTGTACCCCAGATGACACTTGCACATTCCCATCTTCAACAATCTTGCTTTATGTATAGGGTGTTGTCCCATTTTATTTCCCTCATGGGTCTCCTTGTGTATTTAAGGCCTTGCTGACATTTTTAATGATTTTGGGCTAAAGACATTTTAGTCTCTGAGGTCTGAGTTTGCAACCCCAACTTCATCTTTTTTCTTTAGTTTACAACTAAGATCTATTCTCAAAACTTGCAATGTTTCCCTAACGTCTGCTCTCCCCTCCCATCCACTCAACAATTTTTGTTAACTCTGTATCCTCTACCTTGAGATCTGTGGCATCTCTTTATCTGTGCAAGGCCTAATCTTTACTAGCAGGGTATTCCCTGAACACTTGAAACACTTTCTTGAAAATGTGCTTTTAGTAACAATTAAGTACTGCATTAAAATTTGTATTAAGAATAAAATTAAACCTTTTTAAACTGAGGGAAAATATGCCAATAATTATTTAAGGATCTCTTTGTATACCATGTTGTCAGTTCGGCCCTCCGGTTGTAACATGACCAAGCTGTGCGCTGAGCTTACTCTTTAATCAGTTTCAGTTTCATGGTTTGTTTCAATTACGACAGTATTTGCAGAATTTGTTGTGTTGAAGTGAAATTCGGCATCTGTCAAGCGTTGTAAGCACACAACCGGTTTCATCGATAAAATTACATCCAGCTTTTGAGAGTTTAAACATTCATAAACATCAAAGTGTCCACTACTGAAATCATCACCTGTGAATCTAAGATGTTTAAGAGGCATTGGCGGTTGTCGAAAGGTGTAAAATATTTGGCCATTTCGGTACACTTGAAAGCGACAACCGAACAATTCAGCGGCAGCCATCAACTCACATGCAGAACCATAGGTGAAGGGCTTAAGCATTTCACTCTTATAGTGCTCCTGTGTAGTATAATTATCTCCTGTACCGTCATCAGTCCACACCTTGAACCTGTCCCAGTCATTCAATACATAAGACACAATGTTCCTCCGGATATCAAGAGTGAGCCTGATATGGCCGTGCAATATATAACAAAGAGAATGGAAAAGGTAGGTGCCATCTCCGGGCATGGAAACCACTCGGTAAGTGACAGTTCTTTGATCGATAGTGATCACCTCGATAGAAATGGTAATGGGGGTTGGAATGATAAAGGAAGTGGGTACCTGAGAAATGTAAAGTAAGTCTAAAATACCTATACAATAACTATAATTGTAATAAACAAGCAATAAAACAGCGGAGAAGCCGTGGATTAAACAAAAAGGCTGTAGTTATCAGTAGGTAGACGTGAATCCCGTGGCGAAGCAAGGAAGGGGATGTAGAGACGGAGCGACGGACGGTCTTATATAGGCAGGCAGCCAACAACGTGGGAGGCGTTGGGATGGGAGACCCAACGCCACCTCACACAGTGGCCGAGCTGCAGGCTATGGACGTATATATGTACGTAAGTAGGATTCAGTTAGCGTTGGGAACCCGTGTACCAAATTTCTTGAAGAAAGACCCATAAGTAACAAAGACTGTTGAAAAGTTCAATATGGCGGCCAACAGTGGCATCATACCACCGAAATAAGTACGTACATTGGTTTCAGTTAGTGCAGGGAAGCCGCCTACCAAATTTCAAGGAGATGGGGCCATAAATAAGAAAGTTCAACATGGCGGACGTTGTTGACCGTTATGACCATTACACGTAGAATTTCGAAATGAAACCTGCTTAACTTTTGTAATTAAGCTGTAAGGAATGAGCCTGCCAAATTTCAGCCTTCTACCTAAACGGGAAGTTGGAGAATTAGTGACGTTGGAAAGTTCAATATGGCGGCTGACAGTGGCGTCATACCACCGAAATAAGTATGTACATTGGTTTCGGTTAGCGCAGGGAGGCCGCCTACCAAATTTCGTGAAGACGGGGCCATGAATAAGAAAGTTCAATATGGCGGACGTTGTTGACCGTTATGACCGTTATGCGTAGAATTTCTAAATGAAACCTGCTTAACTTTTGTAAGTAAGCTGTAAGGAATGGGATTGCCAAATTTCAGCCTTTTACCTACACGGGAAGTTGGAGAATTAGTGACGTTTGGAAAGTTCAATATGGCGGCCGACAGTGGCGTCATACCATCGAAATAAGTAAGTACATCGGTTTCGGTTAGCGCAGGGAAGCCACCTACCAAATTTCGTGAAGATGGGGCCATAAATAAGAAAGTTCAACATGGTGGACGTTGTCGACCGTTATGACCGTTACGTGTAGAATTTCGAAATGAAACCTGCTTAACTTTTGTAAGTAAGCTGTAAGGAATAAGCCTGCCAAATTTCAGCTTTCTACCTACACGGGAAGTTGGAGAATTAGTGATGAGTCAGTCAGTGAGTGAGTCAGTCAGTCAGTCAGTGAGGGCTTTGCCTTTTATTAGTATAGACTAGCAAAATACCCGCGCTTCGCAGCGGAGAAGTAGTGTGTTAAAGAAGTTATGAAAAAGAAAAGCAAACATTTTAAAAATAACGTAAGATGATTGTTAATGTAATTGTTTTGTTATTGATATGAGTGTTGTTGTCATATATATATAAAAATATATATATATACATATATATATATATATATATATATATATATATATATATATATATATATATATATATATATATATATATAGCAAAATACCTGTGATTGGCAGCGAGAAGTAAAAGAAAAGGAAACATTTTAATAATAACGTAACATGATTGACAATGTAATTGTTTTGTCATTGTCATGAGTGTTGCTGGCATATATATATATATATATATATATATATATATGTGTATGTATATATATACACACACAGACACATATATAAACATATATATATATATAAATATATAAACATATATATACATATACACACACACATATATATATACATACTGTATATACACATATACATATCTACATATATACTGTATATACACATATATATATATACAAATCTACATATATATATATCCACATATATATATATTAGGGGTGGGACTCGATTAAAAAAATTAATCCAATTAATTAGAGGCTGTGTAAGAATTAATCTTGATTAATCGTATGTAATCGCACACGTAAATTTGCCCCAAATCGCAAATGTTTTTTTTTAATTTAAAAGTGTTTTAGTGGGCGACAGAATCAAATAATAGACATGGACATGAATATTGTAAACTGAAGCTGTTTTAATTTCTGAAAAAAAGCCTTTAAACTGCATTTGAATTCAAAACAGAAACAAAAATATCATCCCTGGTTAAAATTGGGCAGACTTAAAAATAAAGTGGTAGTTTAAGTACTTTAAGTAGATTTTCAGAATAGTATTGTCTTTAAATAATAATAACCAAAATTTCAACATAAAGTGCAGTTTTTCTTCTTAAAAAAATAAGTCAGAAACATAAAAGGTAATTTGACCAACTTAATCTTTAAACTCTGAGTAACATTAGCCAAAATTATTTTGTACATTAGGCTAAAACAGTGTGATCATTGAACATTTTGTAATTAGATGTAATTAGAATTACTAACGGTCACGGAAGTCCAATGATCCCCAGTAAGAGCCACAAAGTCCGCTTTCTGTAATGCATCTAATTTTGCTTGCTTTTCAGTGTGCACAAAACCATGCTTTTATCAAGGCTTCGCTGGAAGTCGAAATGATCAGTCGTAGGAACGCTTTATTCCGACTCTAACATTTTTGTAGCTGTGATGTGTGCATCAGTGTAATGGATGTACCAGGAAATCATGCATTGACAAAAGTTCCCGTTTGCTTGGAATTGAAAGTGTGATTAAATGCGTTATTTTTAGCGTTTATGGAGTACATGCATCGAAGCTTCTCAGCTGTGCTTGTGCTAATAAAGGGAAACATTTTAAAAATAGCGTAACATGATTCTGCGTTAACCTAATATTTTTCATACGTCCCAAACCAAGGAGATCGAAGGTAAAATGAATGGGTAGCGCGTACATACTCAGTGCATCCCCTCTCGGAATCGAACCTCGAATGTCGGCATTAGAGGCTTAAGACTCTACAATTAGCCACAGCGTGTGGCTTGTCTATGCTAGAGTATGTACTGTAGATCGGGTATATATATACATTTATATATATATACCCGTATCGCAGTGGAGAAGTAGAAGTTATGAAAAAGGGAACATTTTAAAAATAACGTAACATGATTGTCAATATACAGTAATTGTTTTGTGAGTGTTATTGAATGTTGCTGTCATCAAGGATTTGATTATCATTATTTGTTTCAATCAGGTCGTATTTGTACGATGTGTTGTGTTCAAGTTACATTCCGTGTTTGTCAATCGTTGTAAAGATAAGAGGTTTCATTCATCGATTAGTTTCTTACTGCATCAATAAACAGCTCGTCTTCCTCTTTATCTGAGATGTGACAAACTGCATGCACGGGTTTTTTTACACTGTCTTCCTTTAGCGGGACATTCACTTTTTCCACCGTGTGCTTTGTTTCGCAGTAGCTGCACTTATGAATATGATTCTATGTATCAGGCGCTTCATATTTTTTGCTGCCTTCTCAATTGTGTAATTCGGTTTTGTTCAGCACTCTTTGGAACTGTTGCTTTTGTCTGTGCACTGCGTCAGTTCACGTGAGCAGCTTGGTGTTCTTGCATCGAAGGTTCCCAGCTGTGCTGGTGCCATCTCGTGTAATGTCAGCTAAGACCCGGCACTTAAAAGTTTCTCTCGCAGTTTCAATGAGTTTGTGCCAAACACCACCCTGACCATCTCATCTTCCTCTGCATAAGCACAGTCCTTCACACGTGAATATTTACCGGCAGTGTTTGTATTGGATTGCCGCTGATGGGCGGCCTTATATGGGCAGGCACTAAATTACAAACGCTAGTGGCAGCCTGTCTATGAACTTAATTTAATATAAACTTACGGTTCACGCCGTGCTTTGTTTCCGCAGTAGCTGTACTTATGAATATGCTTGTATGCATCATTTGCTTCATAATGTTTTTCTGCCTTCTCAATTGTGAAATGGCGTTTTGTGCTCATCGCTGTTTGGAGTTCTTCCTTGTTCTCTACGTACTTACGTACGAGGCGTGATGATGTCACACGAAACTCCCCCCACGGCCATCTCCAACTCAACTCCATTACATTATATGTAGAAAAATAGGTTCCAGTTATGACCCTTACGCGTAGAATTTCGAAATGAAACCTGCCCAACTTTTGTAAGTAAGCTGTAAGGAATAAGCCTGCCAAATTTCAGCCTTCTACCTACATGGGAAGTTGGAGAATTAGTGATGAGTCAGTGAGTGAGTGAGTGAGTGAGTGAGTGAGTGAGGGCTTTGCCTTTTATTAGTATAGATTAATGTCGAGTATTGAAATATGTTCTGTATTAATGGGGGCAGAGCATTTAATGACGTTTAACACTAGAATTACCAGAGCCTACGAGAAAACTCAAAAATCCGTCCCACCTTAAATGCGTTCGCACCTCTCCCTCAGCGTCTTTAGTCTTGTAAATGTGCTGATTAAGACAAGCAGCCGGCTATTCCATCCCCCCACCCACCGCTGCAGTTCGATTTGCAAAGAAGTTTCTCAGTGCTCAGTGTTTATTTTCGAATGAAGTGCTGGAGCTTTATTGGGTAAAAAATTACATCGTCATTTAGAATACATACATTTCATGTATGTTCAGTGTCATCAACAATCTCTGTAAAAACGTTGTTAACACAGAAACGTTATGACCTGTATTGTACATTTTGGAAAACGTTGTTGCACTAATGCAACATTATATTCATTTGCATACCTTCATGCGGTTGTAGTCATGACGTGACTGCTTTTTTTTTCCAATCTTGGCCAGTGTCCATATGTTGCTGCATGTTGGTATCTCTTTTCAACTTCAGGAGATGCAGAGGACAGAATAGTACAGACAGGTCAATTCTGCACTATATACAATCTTCAGATTCAAATGTTAACAGTTTCCACACACACCCAAGGACCGTCCTTCGTACATTTCCGAATTGTGTATAAGGTGTGAAGCCTGAAGTCCAAATATCAAAGAAACATATTGAATAAAAGCGCACTTGTTTTGTTATACTTGTACCTTTTGTGTAAGTGTTTATTTGATATTTGGACTTCAGGCTTCACACCTTATACACATGTCATAAAGACGGTCCTTGGGTGTGTGTGGGGTGAATCTGATGATTGTATATAGCGTGGAACTGACCTCTCTGTACTATGCTGTCCTTTGCATCTCCTGGAGTTCAAAAGAAATACCAACATGCAGCACATGTGGACACTGGCCAAGATCGTAAAAAAAACAAATGCTGTCACTGACTACAACGCATGAAGGTATGCAAATGAATGTAATGTTGCATTAGTGCAACAACGTTTCCCGAAATGTACAATACAGGTCATAAAATGAATTATTACAAATGTCATATATACCTAAGTGTTTTATCTTGGTAGAGTAATATATATATATAGCTCTACTTTCCCCTATTGTATTATTAATATGTAGCATTAGAATGCCTAAGCTCACAGACTTACCACTGTTTATAAGGTATTATTCTATATAACTTATCCTCACCTTCCCTTCTATATCTATAACTTCAAGCAATTAAATGTAGTAAAAAGACAAGCAGGAGTTAAGTTACACATAAAATAAGGTATTATTGATAATATTCATTAATAATAACAAAATGCAAAGTACATTTGAATATTGGCAACCATACAACCTGATAAAATGGTGACGTGTATCTCAGGTAGCACACAGACTTGTAGTTACTTAAAATGTCTCTAGTTAAGGCATCATTGGTGCTCAGCTTTCTTCAGAACAGGCCTCAAGCCTGTCTCAATATGGCTGAAGCTGTGCTCTTCATTGTGCTGTTCTTGTCAGTTCATGGTGTGATGGTCTTCATCAGTTGTTAACAAGAGAAAGATACTTCTACATCATCACAGGTTAGCAAGAGAGATGCTTCTTTCATCATATGTTGGTCAGTAAGAGAGAGAATGTGGTTGAACAAGCAAATTTATAGGTTTTCTGTCTAACCCCTACAGCCAATAAGCTAACCTGGCTTTATGTGGGGGGTGAGAAAAAGACTTTAGCAAAGAAACACTCGCCAAACTGGTTTAAGACACATCCCCAAATCCTGTCGTAAAATTACAAAGAGACAGTCGTTACGGTTGGGATGGGGGTTTATGCGGGGCAAACACGAATGTCTCTCACCAAAGTAACACTAAATTACATTGCTTTGCCTAAATTATAAATAAAGACACACAAAACGTTTATAAAGTCATATGCAAAATCTCACATCACAACACTAAGTCTTTATTTTTTGTCAGTGTTTATTTGACATCATGGATCAGAACTCAAGAATAAAACTGAAAAAAAAAGTTGACATCCACAGTCATTCTCAATCACGCACACCACTCACATCCACGTCCACAGTTTTCCCAGTCTCGTTCGTGCACAAGATCTGACATGGTTTTCAACTAAAGAGGGGGTATAACAAAACAAGTTTGTTTGTTATACCATGTCTTTATATGAAAACGGCGTCAGATCTGGGGTTTTTGTGTGTGGGAGCTTGAACGTAAGAGAATAAAACTGAAAAAAACCCTGCTAACTTTAACTATAAATTTACAGATGCAAATCAAATGTATGTTTTTATTGTATTATATAAACAATAAGAGCCGCTCACTACTCAAAATGGTAAATTTGGGAAGCGGCTGATATCGAAACCGCGACCTCTTGAGGCAGCAGTTCTTAGAATTGCACCCTGCAAGAAACGTCCACTCACATATAAGAACAACGCAGCTGCACCAGGCGTAAAGGAGAAAGATGGCATCGTTTGAATACAGGATGAAAGATGAATCACCTGTCCTTGAAAAAATCAGCACGGCTTACAGAGCTCGCCAATGCTACACCGTCTAGATCTTTTTTTTTAATTTTATTAAATTTATCGTTATCATTCCATACAAATAGATAAACTTTTACAAAAAATAGGATTGAAAACAAATCGAGAGAGAAATGAGAGAGAGAGAATGGCCAAAGAAGTGAAACTTAAGGCTTTAGGCTTAAACATACCTAAATTGATGAATTTAATAGGGCAATAGAGATGAATGGAGAAGAAAAAGAAATGCGGAGATAATTGCTTCCTCTGTGCTTTAAGAGCTTATTCTAAAATATTATTGATTAGATCCTGTCAGGTTTTGAAAAAATTCTGTACAGATCCTCTAACTGAGTATTTCATTTTTTCCAATTTCAAATAGTATAAAACATCGGTTTCCCACTGACTTAAAAGAGGAGAGTTAGGATTCTTCCAGTTTAGCAATATAAGTTTGCGTGCCAATAGTGTACAGTAGTGAATGCAATAACAGTTTGCTTGTCCTTCTCTACTTTAAACGTATCTGGAAGAACACCAAACACAGCTGTTAATGGGTTAGGAGGGATTGTGATACCAAGGCTGTCTGAAAGGCACTTCAAAATTTTGGTCCAGAATTATGTTAATTTGGTGCAGGCCCAAAACATGTGAACAAGTGAGGCTGGGCAGCGTTCACAGGTTGGATCTTGCCCTGGAAACATTTTGGACAGTTTTAGGTGAGACAGATGTGCTCGATATATAATTTTGAGTTGAATAATTGTATGCTTTGTGTATATGGAGCTCGAGTGAAGTCTCTGCATTCCTACTTTCACTCCTTTTCTGATATATTGATTAAGAGATCTTTTTTCCCACTGTCCTCTTGGATCTTTGAAAGGGAGGGACTGTAAAATAATTTTATACATTTTAGAGATGGTGTCTAAGTCCTCGAAATTGAGCAATATTTTTTCCAGCATGGAGAAGGGTGCAAGATGAGGAAAATCGGGAGGCTCTGTTTAACAAATTTCCTAATTTGAAGATAGTGAAAGAAATGTGTAGCTGGAAAGTTAAATTTGGAATGTAATTGTTCATAGGATGCAAAGATGTTGTCTATATAAAGATCTCTAAGCAATTTAATTCCAAATCTTTTCCAGATATTAAAAACTGCACATGTTTGCGAGGGTTGAAAGAGTTGATTCTCTTGCAGAGATGCCGCAGATAAAAGATTCTCCATCTTAAAATGCTTTCTATATTGGTTCCATATTCTGAGTGAGTGAAGCACAATTGGGTTATTAGTATATTGCCAATAACTTGCATTTATTGAGGCACAAAGCAGGGAATATAAAGAAGTACTGCAGGATTTTACTTCTATTGCGGATCAAGCCTGTGTATGTTCTTCTATTTGTGTCCAGGTTTTTATAGCTTGTATGTTTGCTGCCCAATAACAAAACTGAAAGTTTTGTAGAGCCATGCCACCTTCTGCCTTAGGTCTTTGTAGGGTCTCTCTTTGGATATGTGGATGTTTTGAGTTCCAAATAAAAGAGGTTATTGTTGAATCTAATTGCTTAAAAATAGATTTATTGATGTACATTGGAATGTTTTGAAACAAAAGAAGCAGCTTAGGAAGAATATTCATCTTAACAACGTTAATTCTTACAGCTAGAGTGAGAAGAAGGGTTGACCATCTATGCACTAGTGTGGTGTATGTGCCCAAAAAAAGTCTAACTGCATTCTTGTACCATTGATTACCATCGTACTAAAGTGTCAGCAGGTATTTTTCGTGGCATTACACTTGTAATTTGTGAGCATTCCCTTGTCGATCAAACAGAGGAAGCTCTGCAGCCTACTTGTGACTTTACACTGTAGGAAGATAAGTAAATAAATCAAGATAAGTAACATTCGATCTGGCCTTTATATAAGTAAAATATAAATGCTTCTTATGTAAAGACCATCACAAAACATAATCACAAACAAGAGTTTGCACGATACGCTGGCGAGCACTGTAAGCGGTGCTGTTTATTTGAAGAACAGGTGATTGGCAGAATGACGCCGGACCTCGTCCTGTATCCAAACGGTGCCATCTTTCGCCTTTATGCCTGGTGCAGCTGCGTTGTTCTTATATGTGAGTGGATGTTTCTTGCGGGTGGGGGGCTTCTGTTCTCTTTCTCCGATCTGTGTTCACCTCTGTTATAGCACGTCTTTATTTGAAAACAGCATTGTCAAATCGGAGCAAGCATCAATGCGACACAGAGAATAAAACTGAATAAAAAAAAATGCTAAACTTTACAAGTACTATACATTTACACCGTCTGTTACAGACTCAAATCAAATGTATGCTTTTATTGTATAATAGTAAGAATAAGAACAGATCAGTACTCAAAACATTTATTTTGGGAGACGTTAAGACTCAAACCCATGATCTTCTGAATAGGAGTCGGCAACTCTAACTGCTGTACTACCAAAGAAGTCAGGATGACAAGCAAAACTAACCTGATTTATTTTTCTTCAGTTATAGTCTTGGGGGAAAAAATTTGTTCTGTTATACTTGTATCTTTTGTGAAAGTGCTTATTTGATATATGGGCTTCAATCTTTACACATTATACACTTCATGTATACATTTTATTATTAGTAATAAAACATGGAAAAAGTTTGTCTTTTAGGTATGTGTTCAACATTTCCTGTCATCCTACACTTACAAAGATCTTTGTTGACACGAAACACACATGAAATGCATATGTTCCGAATAACGATATATTTTTTAGCCTAGGTACCTGTCTCACTGATAAACAAGGCTTCAGTTGGGAAACGTTTTTGCAGTTTCTCCGGCAGTGGGGTGGATGGTATAGCAGGCAGCTTGCTACTTGGGATTATCAACACATTTACAAGACAAAAGAGCTGAATGGAGATTTGCAAGTGGATTTAAGGTTGGCCGGATTTACGAGTTTTCTCGTAAGCTTTGGTAATTCTAGTGTTAAAGTCAAAAGACAAAAAATCTAAAATGCTACTGCAAGATTTATTACAAGAAAAAGAAAATACAAACACTTAACTCAAGTTCTTAAGTCTTTACACTGGCTGTTGGTCAAGTTTAGGGCAGATTTCAAATCCTCCTTTTAACACTTATAAAACTTTAAATGGCCAAGATCCTGCTTACTTATCTGAACTTATCATTACTTATAAACTAGAGCGCAAATTATGATCTCAAAATGCTGGTCTTCTTATGATTGAAAGGATTAATAAAGGTCAAGTTTTTAGTGACAGGGCCCTAAAACTGTCGAATGGTCTACCTGTTCCTATAAAAGGTGCCCTTTAGTCTTAGTTTTTAAATCCTAGCAGAAGACTCACTATTTCAGTTTAGCATATCCTGACTAGAGCTGCTATTTTTTTTAGTTTTAGTTACTTTTTAGTTGAATTCAAAATATAATCATGATGAGACATAATTGAAGTGTTTAAAAATATGAAGGGAGTTAGCAGAGTGGATTATGATGATGACTTTAAAATCAATTCATCAAAAACACAGGACACAGCTGGAAGCTTGCTAACTCGAGTAAATTTCTCAAAAACATTAAGAAGTTTTTCTTCACACAGAGAACCACAGACACTTGGAATAAGTTGACAAGTAATGTGGTAGACAGCAGGCCTTTAGGGACAACCAAAACTTGACTTTATGTTTTTCTCAAACCTTTTTTGGATCAGGTACAGTGCAAAGTGTTTTCCACAGCAGCAGCACTATCTGGAGCCTGACCGACAGTCTGAAGAAATAACACAGGATAACACAAAGTTGGTCAGTACAGACCTGATCAGGACTAATGACATCCAGTCCTGTGGCTTTTCCTGTTTGTAGCCTCTTCAGTTTTCTCCTCACTTATTAATCAGTTATAGACAGTCCCATCCTGTCAGTCAGGGATGAACTCATCATTGGCCATACTAGCTGAATTTGTAAGAGTTGTTGATTCAATATGATGATGTGGTGTGGCCATTGGAAGAAGGTTCTGGTGGAAGAAGGGAAACTTTATTAAAAAATGTGTTGAGCCCTGGATTTCTTAAATTAATTAGACCCAGTCTATTCCAAACACATTTCGTGTTATTCTGAGTTTTTCTATTTTAGCTTTGTAAGTTTACAACCTTTCACTCAGATTTTTCTTCAGCACTCGTTGGGCACCCTTCAGAGCCTCTTTGTCAATGGGTTTGAATGTTTTCAGCTGTTTTTTTTTTTCTCAAGTGGAACCTGACACCCACTGTTGGAAGTTTGTCATTGTTCCATCCAAAGTCACATGGTTGAAGTCACCACATATTGTAACTGCAATGCTATAATTATTCAACATTAGAGTGTTGGTGACAGAGTAAATCATTTTTCTTGCAGAGTCCTCAATTTCAGAGGAAGGAATATAAACAATAAGAGTGGTATCAAATCAAAGGAATCAAATTCTTCAATCTAAAGTTTGGTTAGAGCTTTGGCTTAGAAGTTTAAGGAGTTTGCTTTGCTTTTGTACACACTTTGGGGGGTTTCTCAACCTATGATGGGCAGGAATTCTGTTCAGGGGCTGTTTCTGCCTTATGCCCTATGCAGAACCCCCGCAACCATGCCCAGGATTAAGAGGGTTTGAAAATAACATGACATAACTTTGTCCATTAACTGTGTTCTTTCTCCGGTCTCTCACACTTTAATTAATTATTATATTAATTATTTAAATAATTATTTAATTATTTTTAGTCTGTAAATTCAGCAGACAACATGAACCAATTCAAACATCCAATATGTGTTTGTCCTGATTACAAATATTAGTTTTAAGTGTAATATGCTCCATTTAAAACCATTCCTCATTCACATAGTTGACCAGATACCCATGTGCCTTTTTTCCACAGTGCACTGGCTCTTTGTCTGCACACATAAGATGCAATCTAACCAGCATTAAAACAGTGTCATGTATATCAAGTTTCAGCCAGCTCTCCATAATACACAAAATGCTACAATATCTGTATGATGATTCACTATGAGAGCAGGCAGTCCATACATTTTATTTGACAGAGACTAAACACTGCCCATTACAATTATTGGCAGGCCAGCTATGAATCCTTTTGTGTCTTGATTTTATTCTTTCTCCAGCTCTTTATACTCGCCATCTATGGATTAACAACTCCTGTGGTACAGTGAAATTATACTGTTTAGGCACATGCAACTGCAGTACTAATAGCTGATTACAGGATTCTATACTAATAAAAGGCAAAGCCCTCACTGACTCACTGATCACTAATTCTCCAACTTCCCGTGTAGGTAGGTGGCTGAATTTTGGCAGGCTCATTCCTTACAGGTTACTTACAAAAGTTAAGCAGGTTTCATTTCTAAATTCTACACGTTACGGTCATAACTGAATCCTACTTATGTACGTGTATACGTCCATAGCCTGCAGCTCGGTTGCCGTGTGAGGCGGAGTTCCATCCCCCATCCCCACGCCTCTCACGTAATTGGCTACCTGCCCATAAAAGGCTGTCTGTCGCTCCGGTCTCTTCATTCCCTTCCTTGCTTCGCCGCGGTATTCATGTCTCCTTGCTGATAACTGCGGCCTTTTTATTTAATCCACGGCTTCTCCGCTGTTCTATTGTGCTGATAACTGCAGCCTTTTTTATTTAATCCACGGCTTCTCCGCTGTTTTATTGTTTGTTTATTACGCTTATAGTTATTATGTAGGTATTTTAGACTTGGTTTACATTGTTCAGGTACCCATTTCTTTTACCGTTCCAACCATACCCCCATTAACATGTTTATCAAGGTGATCACCATCAATAAAAGAACTGTCACTTACTGAGTGATTTTCATGCCTGGAGATGCTGTCTGCCTTTTACATTCTCTGTGTTACATATTGCACGGCCATATCAGGCTCAATCTTGATATCCGGAGGAACATTGTGTCTTATGTATTGAATGACTGGGACAGGTTCAAGGTGTGGACTGATGACGGTACAGGAGATAATTATACTACACTGGAGCACTATAAGAGTGAAATGCTTTAGCCCTTCACCTATGCTTCTGCATATGAGTTGATGGCTGCTGCTGAATTGTTCGGCTGCCGCTTTCATGTGTACCGAAATGGCCAAATATTTTACACCTTTGGAGAACCACCAATGCCTCTTAAACATCTTAGATTCATAGGTGACATTCTGAGTAGTGGACACTTTGATGATTATGAATGTTTCAACTCTCAAAAGCTGGATGCGAAGTTATAGATGAAGCCGGTTGTATGCTTACAATGCTTGACAGATGCCGAATGTCACTTCAACACAAGTCCTGCAAATACTAACGTAATTGAAACAAAACATGAAACTCAAACCGATTATGACAGCAGCAATCCAAGCTGTGAGAATACAGTAAAAAGGAGGCGTGTTAGACGTCATGGTACATTTTCTGATGCAGTTAGACGGAAACAACTTTGTGACGCTGCCGCTAAATACTCGCAGGCAAATCCACAAGTTCATAGACACGCTGCCGCTAAATACTCGCAGGCAAATCCACAAGTTCATAGAGACGCTGTCGTTACATACTCACAGGAAAATCCACAAGTTCATAAAGACGCTGTCGCTAAATACTCACAGGCAAATCCACAAGTTCATAGACATGCTGTCGCTAAATACTCGCAGGCAAATCCACAACTTAATACCGGGAATGCCTGTTAAACATCTTAGATTCACGAGTACCGATTTGGGTAGTGAACACTTCGATGAATGAAACCTGTTATCTTTACAACGGTTGACAAACACGGAATGTAACTTGAACACAACACGTCCTCCAAATACGAACCTGATTCAAAGAAATAATGATAATCAAATCCTTGATGACTGCAACACTCATAACAGTGACAAAGCAATTACATTGACAATCATGTTACGTTATTTTTAAAATGTTTCCTTTTCTTTTTCATAACTTCTTTAACACACTACTTCTCCGCTGCGAATCGCGGGTATTTTGCTAGTATTTAATATACCACAGTTTTATTTTCTCAGTGTCTCTTATACTTCTAGGCATTAGAAATGTAAGGTAGCCTTTCAGTTGCTGTCTGCTCCACCTGTGACTTCTCCCAAGTTTGCAGCTTCTCCAAAAGACTGTTGCTCAGGTTTGCAAAGACGGCAGAAGATCATTGTTACATTAAAAATTCATTTATATGATTTTCTAGTGGCTACCTCCAGTAACAAGCTAGACCAGATCTAATCATAATATTAATAAAAACTAGAAACTAGTTAATAAAATTGATTATCATATTACACTGGCAGCTGTCAAGGGGTGGGAAATAAATGACCGCAAGTGAATTGTCAGTCCTTGAAGATGATGTGTTGGAAGCAGCAAAAATGGGCAAGCATATAAGCAATTTTGACAAGGGCCAAATTGTGATGGCTAGATGACTGGGTCAAAGCATCTCCAAAATGGCAGGTCTTAGGGGGTGTTCCCAGTGTGCAGTGGTTAGTACTACCAAAAGTGGTTCAAAGAAGGACAAGTGGTGAACTGTTGACAGCCTTATGGGCAAACAAGCGTCATGGGGCATGAAGGCTTGCCCATCTTGTCTGATATCACAGAAGACCTACTGTAAAACACTAATTGCTGAAAAACTTAAATCTTGGGTCCTGGCATTCCTGTGGCTGTTACTTTGACTTGTACCACTTACCTAAAGATTATTGTAGATTGTAGTTCTCTTTTAGCAGGATAATTCAATTCCTTTCTAGGGAGGCCACACCTCACAACTTACAGGACCTCCTGTTAATGTCATACTGCCAGATATCACAAAACCTTCAGAAGTCTTGTGGAGTCCAAGTCTCGATGAGTCGGAGCTGTTTTGGCAGCACGAGTGGAATCTATATAATATTAGGCAAGTGGTTTTAATGTTGGGGGTGATCTGTAGAAGTTCAAAAACAAAAAAGTTAAAATGGACAAGACACTGAGCTATTTTAAAAGGCTGCAACCTGCACAGCCACCACAAGCCAGAATGAGCTCATCATTAGTACAAACACCACAAAAATAGTAATTTAATGTTTTTTTATTACTATGGAAAGCTTGTAGATTCTTACCCTTGAAGCCTCGAAGCTGTAATTGCTATCGAAGTACTGAATTAAACGGACTGAAACCTTACACAAATGAAGGACTGATTGATTTTTAATAAATTTTCAAACCTTTTTTGAAAACATGTTTTGACTTTGTTATGTTTTTTTAGTGCAGATGGCAAGCTTATCAATTTAAAATAAATCTACAGCACATTAAAGATTGTAGAAAGTGAAGGGGTCTGAATGCTTTCTAAATCCTCTTTATATTTCCAATCCTGTGTTCTGTAATGTCATATCTTCAGGATTTTTCACTCAATCATTCATTATTTTTCCAAATCAAGGTGTTTCAATACATGGTCAAAAGGGGCACAGAACCTGTATATTCTTCATATTATTATTATTATTGGCCAAGCCACGATGTAACATTCACCTGTTACCTTGACAAGTAATAAAAATAATACGCTGATTGAATTTATTTACGAAAGACAGGGAAACAAATTTTAAACTTTTTAGGGGAATGCCCTTACAGTGGTCAGAGATGGTCAGAAAATCGAGAAGGCAGAAGCCAAAATGTTGCAGTTAAACCAAATTTCAAACCCAACAATGAAAGCTGTCTTCTTTGTTCCTAATTTTGATTTGAAAGTCTTGTAGCTCTTATTAAGTGAGAGAGTCTTTCTTGATCAGATTTACAGTTCAGACATTAACGCTCAAACAACATGTTACTATCTTAAACAGTGCAAACGCAATTACATCATATGATCAGTAATGATATTTTTGCCATAAACAGTGTGGTCACCACCATGTAAATTACACAGCAAACAGAGTCCATGAAAAAAATCTACCCAAAAATGATTCCATGATAACACCTTTAAAATAATGATAAAAAAATAACAAATCAAAAATAATTGAAAAGAATAATATAAAAAAGCCAAGGGCTCTCAAATACTATAAAGAGCATTTTTGTTAATTAATTAATTCTGTATTTGCCATATCAGAATATCTGGCTTGTTTAAAGGATTTTTATACTTTTCCTTCTGCTTAGTAATTCTGGTCAATGGTTTATTTACAATAGTTCGTTGGACATTACTGAATTGCCTTGTTTTTTTTTTTTTTTGCTTTTTCTTAAGAGACAGTTTCCTTTTGAAATATAAAACAGTTGTCTATTTGTGTTAAATTAATAATAAATTATGTTTGCAATTAATTATAATGGTCTTTCTTGTGTTTGGAAAAGGGTTTTGATGGTTTTGGCCTTCTCAGTTTATTCAGCTCAGAACAATCCTTACAATATCCAGGTCAGAAATGGCACTTTTTGTGGTCATGTTGCATTTGGAGTGAATGCACACTCATTTAATATTTTAGTTACAAAAAAATAGTGCTAATCTTTAATTGCCTATTGTGTGGATTGAGTAGTATCAACAGAAACCTTATATTTGTTTCACCAAAATGCAGACAAGAAATTCACACAAACACAATGAGAAACCTTATTTCTAAAAGTTCCACTTGCACTTCTTTCTTATGTTTCAACACTGGTTTACTTTATAAACACACATTTAATTATACCTACATTTTTTATTATTTGAAAATATTACCCTATTCAGTTGCACAATCGCCCACCTCAGTTGTCTGATGTAATCAGTCTTAAGTAACCTACATACATGTACCTCGAATATTGAAACAGCAATATTAACCACAGTGTCATTGTACCATCTGATCTGGATAACGTTTTTTGAAAACATCTACTTTTCACCACATTTTGAGCTATTGTTTCAATATTTGAGCTTTTTTAACATCTCATCTATACTAATTTAGGCAGTGTGGTCTTGCAGCTGTAATTTTTTTTTTCTTGTGCTGTAAATCTTAAGGCTGGCAGCTCCCTTTCTGCTTCATGTATCTCACAAATCCATAAAGTATACAAATGTTGGAATAATTTTAAGTTATGATTTTTAATAAACATTAACAATCTAAATAAATATAAATATTATTTGGAACTACTGTGTGACACAGACAAAAAAATCACTCTTCATTTGTTCTACCTGTGAATGAGCCCAGTTTTTCAATTTTCAGTGCCAGTCAAATGAGTAAAGCTGAGCTTGATGCCACCTCACTCTTTTGTTTGAAGCCCAAAGATCTGTTGTGAAAGTTGTTCCAGTCCTCAGGTGACACGGTTGAAACAGAGGGAAAAAAACTGCTTTGGTTAAAACTTAGAGGATGTGAAACATGTAAGTCAGAAATAGAGAAAGAGGCTTCTATCAAACTGAAAGTGAGGAGAGGAGGGGCCATGCTTAGTTAACACACAGAACAAGGCAACAGATACCAAGCCATCTTTCTGGCCAAAACAGCAAGAAGTCTTCTGGGAAACAGTAACATTACTAGTAGTGTTGATAGTGGTGGACTTACTGTTCTGTGCTGAAATGCTGCGGTCGTTTTATTTTTACGCAGTTATTTGTCAGAACACTTTGAACAGGTTGATCTGCTTTTCTGTGAATTTGGTGGTTACCATTTCCTGTCCTCTTCTCTTGTCTTGTAAAGGGGATTGTTGAGCAGCATTAATAGACAATTCTGTATGTACTAAGCATTAAATATGAAGATACTGTATTATTGTACCCTTGGTGCACCACTCAATTAAATAATATGAATATTTGTAGAAAGGGATTAAATTGATTAAATATGCTGGACTTGAAGCTACTACTAATAAAGTTTATGTTCTGACTCATTTCGAAGAAAAGCACAGAAACCTGTGGCCCTCCTTTCCACATCTGGTAAGCACTCTACTGATTTTAACTTGTGGCATTAAAATAGTACATTTTTGTGTTTAAATAATTGCACTCTTTATGTGCTTTTACACAATTGTGCCTGATCTATGATGTATTTTCTAAATAGTAACCAGTCTTCAACTTTTGAAAATGTTATTTTTTGTTTGGCATTCTGTAAGAAAAGACGTGTACAGGACTCCAGGTTATTTTATCTTGGAAATAGGGTTCCTTTTTAAAGCTACTTCACTGGAAAGCAAAACAAGCACGTGGCGTGGCTTGGCTTTACTGCTAGTGTGCAATTTTACCTTGGCCTAAGTGTCATCTGAGGTAAATTACTCTGAATTATGCTATATAAAGATAAATAGAATTTAGAAGTGATGGCAAGTACAGTTTTTCTGAATAGTCAACATGGTTTCAGAAGAGAGAGGTCGTCATTTACCAACATCTTGGAATTCTATGAAGAAGCAACAAAAGAATATGATCAAAGTGGACCTTATGATATTATTTATCTTGACTTTCAGGGAGCATTTGATAAGGTGCCACATAAGAGTTTGGTCATCAAACTGGAAGCAGTGGGAGTTTAGGGTGATGTTTTTAGATGGGTGCAGAATTGGCTCAGACACAGGAAGCAGAGGGTGATGGTGTGAGGAACATCATCAGAATTGGCCGATGTTAAGATTGGTGTTCCACAGGGGTCAGTGCTAGGGCCGCTGCTATTTTTAATATATATAAATGATTTAGATAGGAATATAAGTAACAAGCTGGCAAAATTTACAGATGATGCCAAGATAGGTGGATTAGCAGATAATTTGGAATCCATTAAATCATTACAGAAGGACATGGACAGCATACAGGCTTGGGCAGATTTCTGGCGGATGAAATTTAATACCAGTAAATGTAAAGTATTACACATAGGAAGTAAAAATGTTAGGTGTGAATACACAATGGGAAGGCCTGAAATCCGACAGTACACCTTATGAAAAGGATTTAGGAGTCATAGTGGACTGTATCAACTGCAAGACAGTGTTCAGAAGGCATTAAGAAGGCTAACAGAATGTTAGGTTATATAGCACGATGTGTGGAGTACAAGTCCAAAGAGGCTAAGCTCAGGCTTTATAATGCACTGGTGAAGCCTCATCTGGAGTACTGTGTGCAGTTTTGGTCTCCAGGCTACAAAAAGGACATAGCAGAACTAGAATAGTTCTCATTCTGGGGCTACAGGGAGTGAATTATGAAGAAAGATTAAAAGAGCTGAGCCTTTTCAGTTTAAACAAAAGAAGATTAAGTTGACAGGACTGATTCTTTTTTTAAATTATGAAGGGAATTAGTACAGCGGATTGAGACTGTTATTTCAAAATGAGATCTTTAAGAACATAGGGCCACAGTTGTTAAGGGTAACTTTCACACAGACATTAGAAAGTTTTTTTTTACACAGAGAACCACAGACTCTTGGAGTAAGCTACCAAGTAGCGTGGTAGACAGCAAGACTTTAGGGACTTTCAAAACTCGACTTGATGTTTTTTTAGAAGAAATAAGTGGATAGGACCGGCGAGCTTTGTTGGGCTGATTGGCCTGTTCTTGTCTAGTCTGTTCTAAATGTTCTAAAGTTGAGAAGTGGAAGCAGTGAAGATTTTAGATCTAAAAGCTAAAAGTTACTCCCTGATCATGGTTCATTGGTCAGTGGCAAAAGGTTTAAAGCATAAAAATCCCCAAACTCAAATATTTTTGCTCCAGCATACAATGAAATGCCATTTGAAGCATGCAAAATGATGATTTTTAAACATTAGCCCAGATTAACTCCTAAAGAGACACTAAAGAACCTGAGTGAACAAATCTTTTGAGCTAGTATAGATATGTTCTGCTTAACAGGTATAAACATTTGTTTCAAAAGTTTAATTCTTATGATTAAAAAGTATCATTTGAAAAATACAGCTTAATGTGGCAATGAAAAGATATGCTTTGGGTTAGATCTGACACTTGGAATTACCGTGCTATTGAAGAAAAATAAAATGTATATAACAAGCAGGTAGAAGAAAACAAAAAAATTAATACGCACAACAGGCAACTCTCAGCAAGCGTTTCACTTCGTAAAACATATCTAACTTTCTACTAACTCAAGTAAACAGAAGGTTAAATTGATGGAAATGTTATTATTACAAAAGATAATATTATTATGATGTCCTTTTATCCATTTAATAAACCACGCAATCTTGGTGTACTTTCATTGAGAGTAGAACTGTATTCTGCCAGAATTGGATTTAAGAAAGTCACTAACCCTAAAGCTGGTATTGTTATAATACACTGTATGTTTTATAATATTGTAGTACTTGCAAAACCTTCCTGTTGGTTTGGCCGAAGGAAACGCCTACTAAATTAATTGATTTACCATAATAAATGTTATGATCACTGAGTCTCGCAGTCTTTCATACCCTAACTCCTTCAGAAAAAGACCTTTCCCTGAGCTGGCTTCTGACTCTGCCCACCTTCATCTTCCTGAAGGTTCTCTGAAGAGCACTCACCTCACTAGCATGTCTCACCACTATCAATCTAGTCCCTGAACCTTCCTAACTCTCCCAGTAGCCAACCAGCTGCTACACCTCCCCCTCCCAGTCATTATCCTTGAGACTGTATAAAACTATCATAGAAGCTGGGCAGGTGGGTCCTTCATGTTGAGAACTGAAACACATGGGGACAAGGATCCTGATTTTGCATCAGCAGGAAGGTCAGCTGTGGTCTAAACATTCTGAACAGTATCAGAATGAGACCTAGAGAACCCCTAGATTTCTCTTCAATTGACTTGCCTGACTGAGGCTCTCCACTTAAAAAAAGGAGCTAAGCAGACCTGATGGAGAAAAATCCTCCTCCCAGGGTGTAGCAGTTGCACCCAGTACACAACCTCACTGACTCTCTCCGAAACCTTGCAAGGGCCCACCCATGAACGGTCCAACTTAAGGGAATTGTATTTCTTTCTTTAGGGCTATAAACCTCACACACAATCCTCTCTCTCAAAATCTCTTTGGTATCAGACCAGCTTCATGCAAATGCCCACAAGCAAATTGGTGTTTAATTTCAAATCTGTCCTGCAGCTACTTGGCACACTAAGGTCCATGGGGTGTTGAAAGAAAGTGTCTGGGTGCAGGCCCAGCATCATTGCAGTGGGTGCTCTTAGATTAGATTAGAACTTTATTATTACTCCCATCGGGAAATTCAAAAGTTATTTAAATATTCAGAGTGTCAGAGTCTGGTATCAGTACAACCTGGAGCCTCCGGCCTTGAGCTCCAAATACCTGGAGTTAACTTAACAGACAGAAGTCATTATTTAAGTCAGGACCATCCTACAAACCCTAATATTAACCACAGTGTAACTTTTTATTTCCTGCAGGTTTGTGGAAATTCTGAACCAGGTCTCTATTCTCTTCTATTATATTGTATTCTATTCTATTATACAACCCCAATTCCAAAAAAGGTTAGGACAGAATGCAATGATTGCCAAAACCTATAAACCCTTGTTCTATTCATAACAGAACATAGAAAATATATCAAATGTTTAAATGGTGAAAATGTACCATTTTAAGAAAAGAATAAGGTCATTTTGAATTTGATGGTAGCATCATGTCTGAAAAAAGTTATGACAGGGCATGTTTACCACTGTGTAGCATCCCCTGTTCTTTTAAGAACAGTCTGTAAACATCTAGGAACTGATGAGACCAGTTGCTGGACTTTTGGGAGAGGAATGTTGTCCCATTCTTGTCTGATATTGGATTTAAGTGGCTCAACTGTCCTTGGTCTTTTTTGTAGTATTTTTTGTTTCATGACACATCAAATATTTTCAATTGGTGAAAGGTCTACACTGCAGGCAGGCCAGTTCAGCACCCAGACTCTTCTACTATGAAGCCATGCTGTATTAATGCAGTTTAGCATTTTCTTGCTGAATATGCAAGACCTTCCCTGAAAGAGACATTGTCTGGATGGAAACATATGTTAGTCTAAAACCGGTAAATACTTTTTAGCATTGACGGTGCCTTTCCAGTTGTGCAAGATGCCAATTCCATAGGCACTAATGTACCCCCATACCAGGAGAGATGCAGGCTTTTGAATTGAGCATTGATAACATGGTGGATGGTCCCTCTCCTCTTTAGTCCGGAGGACACAGTATCCATGGTTTTCAAAAAGAATTTCAAATTTAAAATTGTCCACAGAATAGTTTTCCATTTTGACTCAGTCCATTTTCAATTAGCTTTGGCCCAGCTTTGGCAGCATTTCTAGATCATGTTCACATATGACTTCTTCTTTGTATGATGAGTTTTAACCTGCATTTTTGCAGATGGCACAGCGAACTGTGTTCACACATGATGATTACTGGAATTGATCCTAAGCCCATGTTTTGATTTCCATGACAAATTCATGCCTGTTTTTAAGGCATGATTAGATTATGGCCTTATCCCTTGAGCATAGAGATTCCCCCTCATTCTCAGAATCTTTTGATGACATTATGTACTGTAGAAAATGAGATATTCAGTCTTTGCAATTTTACATTGACATTATTCTGAAATTGTTCTACAAGTTGTAGACAATTTGCAGATCAAGGAACCTCTGTCGATCTTTACTTCTGAGAGACTCTGCCTCTCTAAAATGCTCTTTTTAATACCCAATCATGTTACTGACCTGTTGCCAATTAACCTAAATAATTACAAAATGTTCCTTCAGCTGCTTCTTTTTAGTTCCACTCTCTTTTCCAGCCTTTATTTGCTCCATCCCAAATTACTTGAAACATGTTACTATTTACATATTTAATAAAATATGGGTCAATGAGATTTGCAAATCATTGCATTCTGTTTTTATTTATTTTTTTTACACAGCCTTTTTTGTAATTGGGGTTGTATTATATTATTATATTATATTCAAAATAACTGAAACATGGTTACATTAGAGGTACAAATACCGTTTGCCACATAAAGATGGCCATTGGCAAATTAACTCAAGCATAAATCTTCCTAACAACTCCCTCTGTGCTTAAAGTCTTAGCCTTTATAAATAGCTATGGTGAAAAAGATGGTAAAATGCAACCAGGCAGTAGTTTAATTAGTAGAGAATAATTAATGGCAAGGAGGGAATTATTGTTACTGCATTCTATTAAATTTGCCACCTCAGTCACATTTTGGTGTAAGTTGAAGTTACAAAATTTTAAATTGCTTAATAAGATTACTGGCTCTCCAGTTTTAAGATCTAGTTCCCCCTGCTAGTAGTTCCTGTTTATTTCATCTCATGTTAAAAGAATGTACCTTTCAATATGCTCAAAGCTATATGCAGTTCATTTTCCTAATCAATTGCCTTTTTTTGTCTGCATTGTACATTGCTACCAATTCATGGCTGTGATTCTGGCAAAACAGAGAGTTGCTGTTTTACTTGTTTAGATATTCATCCATTTATTTGTAGTATAAACTATTCTTGATCATGATTGTGAGAAGCCAATATGTCAAATAGGCTTTATATATATATATATATATATATATATATATATATATATATATATATATATATATATATATATATATATATATATATATATATATTGGAACTAGCTCCGGACACAGACAGGCCGACATCGTTTAAGCACCACCACATGTTTATTTTACAGTCACTATTTACAAATGTGCACCACAAACCCCAAACTCCCCCAAAGTCCAGGCCAACACCACACTGCCTCTTCCTTTTCAGGCGGCCCCTTTTATAGTCACCCGGATGTGCTCTAGGTGCCTCCTGACAATCTTCTGCCGACGCTCCCCAGTGTGGTGGAAGTGCTGCCTGTGAAACGGGAAGCACTCCAGGTGTCCCCAATTTTCTTCTGTATCATTTTAAGAAAATCCTTCTTGGTTGCACTGATGACTTTGAACTATACCTTGTGTAGTACCAGATAATGCTTATTCTTAAACTCTAGTATTTAGTTGTCTTTAAAATAGAAGCCACTTAATGTCTTCTAACTAAGAAATGTAAAAAGATACATAGAGGTCATCAGTACTGGCTTCTAAATGCCCTTAGCTTACTTTCTTTTACAGGCTGGTAAATAACTGATTTATGCTCTAGCTTGAAACCAGATTTACTCAGTATGTCACTCTGAGTGTGCATGTAGTCTGCATGTATTCCAAATGGAGGACTATAAAAACACACTACAATTTTTATTTTTCACATCGGTCTCTATAAATCCAACTCAATATATAAATGTAAATAAATGTATTTTTACTAATAAGAGACTGAGTCACTGTTTTGAGGCCTAATTGTATTTGTGTGGGTTTACATGTTCACTCTGTGTGTATTTTTCTCTGGCTACTCCACTTTTTCTACTGAAAAATGTATGTGTAAAATTAAATCATTTGGTGTGGGTCAATGGTTCCTGTTGATTAGACGGTTTATTCCTATCTTTTGTCTTATGCAGCCGTAATTGGATCTGTTTCCCCATCATCCTGAATCTGGCAAAGCACACAAGGTGCCAGATTGGTTCTTCAGAGTGATGTCATTGGGTAACCATTTTTAGTTTTCAAAGGACATATTCATATGAATATTCCAAAAAGAACATTCATTTGTGTAGATCTACAGTATAATCGGTTTAATAAACAGCCATTGATAGATGATAACAGATTTCTGAAATAACAGGGTCATGATTTTAAAAGGACCGTTGCTGCAATCAATGACATAGGCTAAATCCATTTTTTGTAATCTCTTAGTTTATCTGCTAGGTAGACTACCATACATTAAAGATTTCAGTTTTTTTCTACCTATTACTAAGTTTTTTAAAATACAAATAACCAACTTCGTATGCAAAGAAATCTAAGCACAATGAAATTGTGCTAAGTCAAGCAATAGTTCTTAGAGGAACCACACAATACATTTATTCATGTATCCATTTTCAATCTTGCACTCTTAAAAAATAATAGTTCTTTAGTGGTAAAGAACCATTAAGTACCATTAAAGATCCATTATTTCTTAAGATTGCAAGATTGAAAATACATGAATAAGTTTTAAAATGGACTATTGGAAAGCTTGCTCTGCTCTTCTACTAGTCTAGAGACCATCTTCAAGAAATTCAAATGGGGCAGCTGGGGTATAGTATTTTTAGCATTTTAACCCAATTCCTAATATTTTAATTATCAGCTTAAAATGTGTAAAATACGTATTGTATACATGGAGAGTTTGTTTTTGTCTTTTTTTAAGTTTCACAAGTAACTTCCTGAAACTGAAGCTGCAGCCGTTAACCTCTATCCTGAACTTTTGCTTGTTCAAAAAAAAAAGCATGCAAATTGTACAATCTTTTTCAGAGCCAGTTTCTTATGAAAATGAGTGAGCGCCTAGTTAATGAAGGTGACTTTATTCATGCAAGCAGAAAAGCAGTTCCAACCTGCATGACATTTTTTCTTATCTAATCCATTATTATAAATGCTTTTGTTGAATTGCCTTCCATATTAACTACAGTGTATAAGTGATTATTATTGAAGCTATTCTAATGTATTATTTGAAGCAATTATTATTTTGAAAAGTGGTGTGTGTGAGTTCTGTTAAGATACATTACAAAGATATGCGTTGCATCTCCTGTTTTTGGCTTCATCACTGAACAAAGATACTGTAATAGTGTCATTTTTTAACATGTTTAAAGTACACAGAACATAACAGTAATAATCTATGTTTGTGTTACAACATATGAAAACAGATCAGTAATTGTAAAAAAGCATAGGAAAATAAATATATATTTCACAGCACTGCATAATTACAAAAAACTGTGCACGTTTAAAAAAAGATAAAGATATATTCTTGATGTAGCTGTTTATTCGGCTACCAGGGACTAATGAGAAGAACAGCAGAACACTGGCATAAAATTAGGGTCCATGCTTAAAAAAGGGAACCCACAAGTGATTGGAGTGGCACTGTGGTTAAATATTTAGACCATTTAAAATGATTACAAAAAGGAAGTATGTATTGTATTAGAAAAACAAAAAAGTCATGGGGAATTTAAGACAAGGGAAACTACACATTAGGCCAACAGGTGGCAGCAAAGTGTTCCCACATGAACTGTACAGTACTTCAAAAAGCAGGCTGCTTGAAAAACACAGTCATCTCACTAAGCCTGCCAAAAAAAATAGCCTTATGCTATTGTCTAGATCAGTGCTTACCAACCTTTTTTCCTGTAGTGGCACACTTTTTGTAATCAAAATCATGCCAAGGCATGGTCAGGGCCGTCTTAACAGCAGTATAGGCCCCTGGGCAAAGCAATGCACTGGGGACTCTACCTACACAACCACTCAGCACACAGAGAGGCTGACCAAGCACTAGTTAACCGGACTTGTCTTGTCTGCTTGTAGATCCTCTTTTGGAGGTGTACGTAGCCCCAACAGAACCCACGGCAAATGGTCGACCCAGCTGTTATTTGTAACAGAGGATTTAAGGACTGACTTTAGCGAACGGTAAAAATCACTAACAAGGTCATTAGGTTGGGGGTGGTAGGCAGTGGTATTGGTGTTGTGTTGTGGAAAATCGGTGACAGCTGAGACTTTGAAAGGCAAAGAATCACACCCTTCTTTGAAGGTACTTCAAGCAGGAATTTATCAGGATTGATAATCAACCCATAAATCAACCCATGCAGGCTAAGACAGTCAAACAAGGCTTGGAGATTAGCGAGGTGTTTAACCTTGGAAGAGCTGGCAATCTAAATGTTGTTTAGGTAGACAAAAAGGAAGTAAAAATTTGGGAACATCTGCCGGGTGTACATGTACTTAGAGACGAAGTCCATCTTTGAAAAATTATTTTCCCAGAAAGCCGTGCTGAAAAATCCTGTGGGTGGGGAAACGGGTAGCAGTCTGGGACTGTGTGATCGTTTAAACGACGATAATCCCCACATGGTCGGAAATCATCACCTGCTTTGGGCACCATATGAAGGGGCAACGCCCAAGTGCAGCACACAGTTCCCAGCCATTCTATGTCAGCAAACTCAGTCTTTGCAATAGCAAGCTTGTCAGGGGTCAGCCGACAAACATAGGTGTGTACCAGTGGACCAGCTTAATTTCAGTTGTGGAAAAAGTGCGATTGTTTAGCTGGGGAAATTTATTGAGAAGGTAGAGAAGTCGTGAGTTGCAGCCATCATGTTGTACAGGGAACAACACTGCAGAGTGTGCAGGGAAGAGTGGAAAGGGAAGTCCTTTGCATCTTCAAGGTGATGGTTCTTAACATCAATGAGCAACCCTTTTGCACATAGGAAGTCTGCACCCAGCAGTGGCTGGGCCACCTTGGCCAAGACAAAAGACCAGCTGAAACGTTAACCACTGAAAGATAAGTTGGGATGCAGCGTTCCATAGGTGTTTAGTGCCATTAGAATGGGTCCTTCTCTCCCCGAAGCCACATCAACACACGATGCAGGTAGCATGCTCACTTGTTCACCAGTATCACACAAAAAACGTGGCTGAACTGGCAATCTGTTATTTAGAACAGTTGGCCTGATAGGTCAGATGAAAAAGTGTTTACTAACCCGCCAGGCCTAAAATAACATGGTGGATGACATTTCTTTTTTCTTGCCAAATTGGGCATGGTAAAAACACAGGCCAGTTGTCAGGATTGAGGCAGGAGGAGGAAGAGTAACATGAGCCTTGGGCTTGCTAACAGGACTGATTAGGGTTGTAAGAGAAACACAACTTTGCGAAGCAGAGTGCAGGTTGTTGGCCATTTTTGCCAAGTCTCAGTAGTCAACAACGGTGTTGCCAGGGCAAACGTTGCAGGCACAGTTCTCTAAATATGAAACAGGGTTTATGGCTGCCAAGAAAAGGCAACATACTATGGAGGATTTCACGTCTCAAAGATAGCAGTCCCCGCACCCACTCTGACTCAGTGAGGCTGTACGTTTGCTATGTGCGAGTCTATGTGCAAGAGAGCTGCAAAAATCAAACATAAAAAGAAATAACACCATTTGCAGTTTCATTTTCAAAGTCCAGAATGGTACAAAATTTAAAAAAAGAAAGCAGTCCTTTTAAGGATAATGAGCCACCTCAAACAGCCATGTAAAGAGAAGCAAATCCAGCTATTGCAGTGCTCAGCATAATACTACAAAAATACAAATCGTCCTGTTTCCACTTCAGTGTAAATAAATGTAGATTATGACATAATAAAGATTAATTTCTGTCATGTTAAATATTGTAATTAGATTGCACATTAATTACTTCAGAGCTACAATTATTCATGGTCTTCAAATTTTATGAGACAGTTTCGTTGTGAAGCTCTCAGTACAGGGGTGAAAAGATTAAAATCACATGATTTAAACACATAGTTTAAGTGAAGTATTCTATTGATCGAAGAGTCTCTACAGTTAAGGAGGACAAAGAATTTTGTAAAATCGAGATGCAAACCCTGCCCACTGACTCACACTATTTGCATGCTGAGAACTTTAAAATGAAAATGCAAAGTGTAAAATGAAAATAAAAAGTGAAAAATTTAAATTTATAGAGTGGCAGGTGGTGCCCGGCTTATTTGCTTTTTACTTTTCACTTTTGCAACTCAAAATGAAACTGCAAATGATATTATTTAATTTTATTTTTAATTTCTGCAGCATTCTTGTGCATAGACTTTTAAAATGAAATTA
The DNA here is from genome assembly GCF_016835505.1 of Polypterus senegalus. Lineage (NCBI taxonomy): Eukaryota > Metazoa > Chordata > Cladistia > Polypteriformes > Polypteridae > Polypterus > Polypterus senegalus. Next base: position 33,461,000 of record NC_053165.1, read on the forward strand.
CAAAAAATGATTTCGTATTAATTTTAATTCTTGCAGCATTCTTGCGTGTAGACTTTGAAAATGAAATTCCAAAAGAAAGATTGCATTTTCATTTTATAATTTTAATTTTCTTTTTTGCAGAAAATACCTCCTATACTCGTATAAGCCATCGTAAACGTGTCATGTTGTGTCAGCTTCTTTACATTGTGGTTACAGCAAAATTTTCAAATTGCCTTTACTGTTCCAATTATCCTTGTACTTTACCATAAACAAACAACCACAGGTTACATTCCCATCCTTCATGGACATTTAATATAGCCGATGTTTGATGATCAATAAACACAATACTTACACTTGGGAATGAATTCTGAACAAGTGTGTATCGTGTCCTGGGGGATTATCAAAAGATAGGCTAGTGAGGACCATATTTTCATTGCAATAAAATTTTCAGAACGAGACCTAAAATTTTTTTAATTTCAAGAACATATCAGGCTACGTACTGGGTTAGTTCTTGCTTGTCTATGTGCTTTAGCATCTTGTCTGCTTATTATTTCTCATTCTTCACCACTTGGCTGCCTTCTGTGATGTGCTACATGGTCTTCTTCTTTCTTCATATTAAGGTGTACTTTGTCACGTAAATGGCCTCTGCGCTTTGCTTAATGCTCTTCTTTTTCTCTCTTGGGAGACCATCCACAAAGCAGAAGTCAAGCCAGGTCAGGTTAGGGAGCATGCACTGATACAGCGCATTGCCACACCCATCACACGATAAAACAGCTCAGGATCCTGGTTGACAACCCCCCCAAGCAGATACGCAGTCCAGGCTCACACTCCGGAAATGAACCATCTTTCTGCCACAGCCAGATATTATGTGGGTGTCCCCTTGGTCTATGACTCAGGCGCCGCTGCGAGTGGCAGCCTTTCCATCAGCTCCTTGTACGACTTTATCTTTCTACCTTTTTCTCTATTTCACTGATCACTCCTACAACTTTCTTTTATGTGGACTTGTTCCCTGAATACTTTTTACTACTTGGACATAGATTTTTAAATGCCAAGACTCATCTATTCAGGTAATCAACTTCAAGTGCTGAGAACAAATGCCTGCACCGGTGTGGTTCTCTATTCACCTGACAAGGTAGGAAGGCGATATCGTGGCAGCAAAGCCGGATCTAAGCTAAAAGTGAAGCAGCTTGCGAGAAAGTAGCAATACAAAGGCGCTTTTCCACTGCATAGTACGGCACGACACGGTTCAGTTCAGCTCACTTTTGGGGGGTTTTCCACTGGGAACAGTACCTGGTGCCTGGTCCTTTTTTTAGTACCACCTCAGCCGAGGTTCCAAGCACGCCGAACCGTTACCAAAACGTGACGTGTAAACTCTGCTGGTCACTGATTGGCCGGAGAAAATCGTCATTACTGTGTCACTGAACTTGCAACACGAGACACAACAGACCTGCTAGATTTTTAGCACAGCCAGCGAAGGTTCGGACGCACCATTTTGTTTTAACCAAAAATGGCTGTTTCGTGGTCTATTGAGGAAGTACAGACGTTCCTCTCGTTGGTAGCCGAGGTAGCGGATCCAGCGAGAGCTGGATGGGGCGACGCGGAATGAAAAAGTTTTTCAGGAGGTCGCTAAGCTCTTGGGCGCACATGGCTACCACCGGACTTACAAACAGTGTAGGGACAAGTTAAAAAAAATGAAGAGCGAGCAGTAGAGGCGGCGCAACTATAACGACACGTGAATAATCCCGCCCACTCTAAAGCGGTACTAAACTGCAGTCGAAACGCAAACTGAGCTGAACCAAGGTGAGCTGTACTGAACCGTGCTGTGCCGTACTATGCAGTGGAAAAGCGCCACAAGCCTTTCGGTGCCTTCTGTGATCCTGGGAAATGTGAACTCACTACCAAATAAGATCGATGAACTGTCCGCTCTGCTGAAAAATGTCAGGACCTACAGAGAATGCAGTTTGTTGTGTTTTTGTGAAACGTGGCTAACCACTACCATCCCAGATGCTAACGTGGTGCTACTGTGCTTTAGCACAGTTAGAGTGGACAGAGACGCAAATACCTGCGGGAAGCGGAAAGGAGGAGGACTCGCTCTCTATGTGAACACAAGGTGGTGCAATCCTGGACATGTAAATGTCACAATCTCCACTTGCTGCAGGGACATCGAACTGTTGGCCGTAAGTCTGCATCCCTATTACTTGCCTACAGAGTTTGGACACGTTATTGTTGCTATTGTTTACATGCCTCCTCGGGCAGCTCGAAGCGGGGTGCCACCATCAAGAGAGACATGGAGAGAACAAACCAAATGAATAACTTCTTTAACAGGTTTGACCACCCTAACCCACTCTCACCTTGGAGTACTGCACCCTCCTTTCATCCTTCTGCTGAAGGAGACATCCCCACCCAAAATTACAGCAGCCCAGGTAAGCAGAGAGCTGAGGAGACTTCATGCCAGCAAAGCAGTGGGTCCAGATGGAGTATCGCCACGACTGCTGAAGTCCTGTGCATTGGAGCTGGGGAGTCCTCTACAGTGAATCTTCAACCTGAGCCTGGAACAGGGGAGAGTCCCAAGGCTTTGAAAAACATCTTGCATCACCCCCATCCCAAAGATATCACGTCCTAGTGAGCTGAATGACTTCCGGCCTGTCGCTCTGATGTCACATGTGATGAAGACCATGGAGTGGCTGCTACTTCACAACCTGAGGCCACAGGTCCACCACGCCCTCGACCCTCTGCAGTTCGCATACCAGGAGAAGGTGGGCAGAGGCAGTGGTGCTGAAAGAATTATGTTTCTGGACTTCTCTAGTGCCTTCAACACCATCCAACCTCTGCTCCTTAGGGACAAGCTGACAGAGATGGGAGTAGATTCATACCTGGTGGCATGGATCGTGGACTATCTTACAGACAGACCTCAGTATGTGCGTCTCGGGAACTGCAGGTCTGACATTGTGGTCTGCAACACAGAAGCGCCACAGGGGACTGTACTTTCTCTGGTCTAGTTCAGCCTATATACATCAGACTTCCAATACAACTCGGAGTCCTGCCACGTGCAAAAGTTTGTTGACGACACTGCTATTGTGGGCTGCATCAGGAGTGGGCAGGAAAAGGAGTATATGAATCGAATTAAGGACTTTGTTAAATGGTGCGACTCAAACCACTTACAGTTGAACACCAGCAAAACCAAGGAGCTGGTGGTGGATTTTAGGAGACCCAGGCCCCTCCTGGACCCCGTGATTATCAGAGGTGACTGTGTGCAGACCTGTAAATACCTGGGAGTTCAGCTGGATGATAAATTGGACTTGACTGCCAATACTGATGCTCTGTGCAAGAGAGGACAGGGCTGATTATACTTCCTTAGAAGACTGGCGTCCTTCAAAAACTGCAATAAGATGCTGCAGATGTTCTATCAGACGGTTGTGGTGAGTGCCCTCTTCTATGCGGTGGTGTGCTGGGCTGGCAGCATAAAGAAGAAGGACGCCTCACGCCTGGACAAACTGGTGAGGAAGGCAGGCTCTCTAATAGGCATAGACTTAGGAGATCGTTCCTCCCAAAATACTATGCAACTCTTCAATTCCACCCATGGGGTAAACATTAACATTATACAGTTAGTTATTGTCTGTTATACCTGCATTTTTCTCAATCTTTAATTTAATATTGTTTTTTATCAGTATGCTGCTGCTGGAGTATGTGAATTTCCCCTTGGGATTAATAAAGTATCTATCTATCTACAAGCCAACCTTGATATCCAGCAACCTTGAGGGGATCCCGTGAAGTCTCAGGATGCCCCACAGGGCAGCTTGATCAACTGAGTTGAACGCTTTATGAAAATTGACAAAGGCTGCAAAGACACTTTGCCAAAATTCGCATTTGCACTCAATGAGAGCAAGGATGCGGTCAATGGTAGACTTCTTAGGCGTAAAACCAGATTGCTGAGGTCGCTAGTAGGTGAGCAATTGATCATGGATCCTGATGAGGACGACCCTAGCAAGGACCTTACCCGACACCAAGAGCAGTGTTTTTCCCTTGTAGTTGCTGCAATCCGGGCGATCACCCTTCCCTTTCCAGATAGGGATGACAAGTCCCATTTTCCAGTCAGTTGAGATAACACCAGTCTCCCAAACAGAAGCAAACATTAGTGGCAATGCCAAGAGGGCAGTCTTACCACCAGCCTGAAGAAGTTCACCCTGGATACCACAGATCCCTGTAGCCTTCCCTACCTTCAGCTGGTTCAGTGAGATTGAGTGGTTCACAGCTACTTGGGGGATCAGCCTCAAGAACCGTGGACCCAGAGAAATCCAGCTTTAAACAGCTGCTAAAAGCAGCCAGCCTAGCCGGTCCCAGCTGCAATGTCATCCATAAGGACCATTCCATCAGCCACCGCTTCAATTCTCCTGTAAGCAGGACGTGGGTCACTAGACCATAGACGTGTGTTACTTGCTATTCCTCTAACAAATGCCTCCTTATCTGCCCTCAGAGCCCTTGCAGCCATCTTTTTTGGCTCCTGGTACAGACCGGAGTTGCCATCAAGCCATGCACTGTGACTCCTCTCGATGACATACAGAGTGACCTGCGAGATGAAACACCACCTTCTGGGAACACTGGTAACACAACCCTCAGCAAACCTTCAGGGTCTTGTCATTGAAGGTCTCCCACATCACATTAGGATTGGCAGTTGCACCTAAATCCGAAAGTTCCTCACATAAACTGCGTGCAAACGCGTTAGAAACAGTCTGGTCTTGAGTCTAGCCCAGCCCAGCCTCATTTTCCTAGTAGGTGGTAACCTACTAAACCTAAGCTGTATCTTCAGAGTAGCAACAACAAGTCTGTGGTCAGAATTCACAAACTGGGCACTTCTGTAGACCCTGTAGTTTGGCAAGAGCCTCCAGTGTCTGAAAACGAGGATGTGATCGATCTCCTTCACTGCACCACCAGTATTGGGGTACCAACAATGAAGTCCAACAATGTGGCTCAGGGCGCTGGAAACAGAATCCAGTGATTCGCAGCCCCTGACCTTTTGCAAAGTCAAGGGATATGGAGCCACTTTCACCACAGTCACCAGATCCATGGGAACTGAAACAATCCTCATAGCCAGCCCTGTCAGTGCCTGTGGCTGCATTGGAGTCACCCATGACCAGAGGAGTGTCACCTTGTGGGCACCCATCAAGCACAAAGCGAAGCTGCGAATAAAATGTCTCCCTCACCAAGACATCACTCACCGCAGTTGGAGCATACACTGAGAAAACAGACAAGGCACCCAGGGAGTGCCGTAATCTGAGTCTCATAATATACTCATTGAAAGGAGTGACATCGGACACCATCAGAAGAAGTCAATCCACTACAGCAATCATCAGAGTGAGCAGACCAATAAAAGGTGTACCCACCTATTGAGATCTAGCCAGTCCCCGGTCTGCATACCTCAGAAAGTGCCGCCCACTGAAATGCAGAGTTTACGCAGCTCCTTTGACAGCAGAGGAAGATGATCATCATGTTGGAGAGGCAAGATGAGCTGCCTCAAATTGGGACATGAGTGCTGCCATGCAGCAGGTGATGTCTCAGCACCACACCAGTTCTGTTCCTCAACAGGCCTGACCCCATTGGCTCTCCCATTTTTGACTCTTCTAGGGATGGGGCACCCGAGGGCTTTCCTCCATCCCCTTCATAATGCAAGCAGCCTACGTATGGGTGGCTGGAGCAAAGCTTCTCCCGCGGAGAGCAGAAAGGAGTCCTTTCTGTCATCTCAGGGCTGTGTGAAGTTTTTTTTGGCTGTAGTACCAATTCTGCCATGATTTTTCCCATGATACAGTTTAATGTCATATCCAGGACCTGCAAAACAAAAAGGCTCATGGAAAAAGATACATAGAAATAAATAAGCTAAATAATCAACAATGTTAACATAAAAAATGAACAAAACAGACAGAATAAGAAGAAGACGATAAGAAATAAGAAATAATAAGAAACTTGAATCCCAGCCAGTGGGGGGAACCCTGGTTGAAACTTAGCACACAGACAGAGCCTCAGTGAGCTGAGAAACTCAAAAGGTGAATTGCAGAAATGACTCAACTGATAGGGCGGCACAGTGGCACAGTGGGGTAGCACTGCTGCCTCGGAGTTAGGAGACCTGGGTTTGCTTCCCGGGTCCTCCCTGTGTGGAGTTTGCATGTTCTCCCCGTGTCTGCTTGGGTTTCCTCCGGGTGCTCCGGTTTCCTCCCACAGTCCAAAGATTAGGTGCATTGGCGATCCTAAATTGTCCCTAATGTGTGCTTGGTGTGGTTGTGGGTGTGCCCTACGGTGGTCTGGCGCCCTGCCCGGGGTTTGTTTCCTGCCTTGTGCCATGTGTTGGCTGGGATTGGCTCCAGCAGAGCCCCGTGACCCTGTAGTCAGGATATAGCAGGTTGGATAATGGATGGACTCAACTGATAGGGAAGAAAAATGGCAGGGCTTCCCAAAAGACATGGACTGATTTGGCTTGCAGCGTTTTGAACAGTGGGTAAGAAATTCCAGCAGTTAGGGCTTGCTTTATAATTACTTTGATTTGATATTCTCTTTTTAATCAATATGTTTCGGTGTACCATTAGTTTAATACATTACATATATATAAATAGAAACTGTCACACAAAGGCTTCCCACAGTCTTAAAAGCTAAGCTGAACAAAATTTTTCTTTCAAGAGTCATAAAAATTTTAAAATTACAATTACTTTTAAAATGTTAAAATAGATGGACATAACTATTTTTAGAGACATATAGAACAAAATTGCTTTCTCTTTATTGAAAGATTCAGAAAATATAAGCATAAATCTGGGCTTTTAAATTTTAATTTAAACTAAGCAAGTGGGTAATTTAGAACTTTATAATTTCTGCTACATTTTAGTGCAATTTACACTATATGTGAAATGGAGTCCTTCAGGTCTGGCCCCTTTGTGTTTATTGCTAGATATTTTTGGAATTTAATTTTTATATTTTTTAATGTTATAGAGGTAGTTTGATCACATAATAATAACATTTAAAATCACACAAAACATTCTCTCTTTCCATTTACTTCTGTTTTTAATCACCTCCTCCTTTATCATGTTTAGCAACTTTGCATTACTAACTTTTCTTGCTTGGGTTTTCAGAATAGTCTAATTGTTAATAGACTGTCTCTCTTTTGTCCATTATCCAAGACATAACTTTCAATGATCAAGTGAAATATAAATAGACTTAAAAACTGACTATTTAAAAGACTTCCATACAGCACCATACACATTTTAAAGCATTCAGTCATAATCTGTCCATTGTCTCCCAAAAGACACAGATCAAACAAGGTGGGAGGCAGCTTTCTGTTTTTATTGGAGGTAGTGAATTGTTCTGAATTTGCAGCCACATTTAATGAAGTCACTCTAGTTGGAAGTTTCTAGAAACAACTTAAGACACCTAACAGTCATCTAGTGTATTTGCTTGTAAATCAAAAGCTACATAAGGTTTGACTTTTAAATATTCTTTCTTTATTTCCTAGCTTGGCTTTAATTTTTGCTTGCTTTATTTTATTGTATTTATATAATGCATTTGTGTGTCACATATTATATTTGTGAATTACACAAATAAATGTATGATTATTTATCACAGACTATAATCTTGTTAAATACTTTCAAAAACTGTCAAAAAACTGTTTTAGGTACTACTGTATATAATTAATTAAGGTCATACATTTCATTAGTTCTAGCTCTTGGTATTACTGAGGCCCGTATCTATCTGTTCTGTAATCAGAAATTTATCTCAAGCCATTTTCAGTTTCCAGTGCAGGCTGACAAATCACTTCTTGCTAAATGCGATAGTGTGGCAGCCACCGCCCACGAGATTAAAGAGTGGTTTTCTGCAGAGACCTTTAGAGGCGCCCATTTCACATTCCGTTTCAAAGAAGCCCAATGAGTTTTGTAGGAGGTCTGTGCTTTGCACAGCATGGTGACAAAACTGTTATCTTGACCATGAATTTCTGTAGCTGTCTTTTTTTATAAAAGTCACGTGTGCATTGCAGCCTTGCCAACACTTTTTTTGGTTTAAGTCTGCTTCCTGAAATATCTGCTACTTCATACTCTCAGAGAACTCTTAAAATAAAGTATTCCTAGAAGCAATAACAAATGTCAAACAATTCAGAACCAGACTCTCTTTCATAATAGTATTTACTGTATAAATGAAATGCAGGGATTAATGATTAATTCCATTTATGTTATGCAGAAAGTCTCGTTTGGAGTGCCCAAGTCCACAAGTGGGTGTAGCAGGTGTAAGGAAAGATGGTCGTCGGAATGTACGTCGGAGGATGACTTGCCCAAGTCCACAGGAGATCAGCAAGGCCAAGGAGATGATGTCTACCATGGGGACTCTGACAAAGAGTGCCAGCCTGGAGGAGCTGATTGAACGCTGCATTCACTGCTTTGGTAAGAGCCATTTCATAGACCTAACTGCAGTTTATAGGAGGATTTTAAGGCATCAGGCTTTCTCCCTCCTCTTTAGGGCACTCTTTTGTATTGACAGAAGCCACAATTATTGCAAAGAAAGGTTTTGGGTTAGGTTCGCAAAAACCACACACATATGGAAACCTCAGATACTGAAGCATTGATCCTATGGGAAAAAACAGGGTTAGATTCCAGTGGACACTATTCACAATGCACTTGTGCTAACCACAAATACTTAATTTTGTGTACCAAAAATCAGCTCAGCTCATCACATCACATACCATCCTAGGTCCTGTCCCATGAAGAGAGCCAAGTCAGGACATGAAGGGGGAAATGGAGTAGGGTTGACACACTGACCTCCAGCTCTCTCACTCTGGAGGCTTGGTTAATGATCCTTCCACAGGTTTACCTATGGAAACCTTATTACAATTTTTACTTCCTCTAGATATTCAAGTTTGTTTGATCCAAGGACACCACTAAACCATGCAGTCACTAGCAACAAACAAGAGGCAATGTCAGCAATGGACAGGGACTTCATCATCAATTTGTCATTACCTGCAGAACAATTGCAAGCCCTGGTTTTCATCGCAAATGGGTTTTAATGGATTACCCATGGGTCTTGGCACCGGGTAGACACTTATTGAGGCAAGTGCAGCCCCGACCTTCTAAGGCAATCACAGACCAATTATTACTCAATCTCACGTGTAGCTACTGCATTGTGGGGCTCTCTGAATTTATTTTCTACTCAGTTAAAAATAGGTGCTCTCAAAATGTAGTTGTTGTAAAATAGGTTACACTTTTAAAACTGCATATAAGTGAATCTCTAGGAAAGCAGGATTTACTGCTAGCAAATTAAGACCTAGTTATATGCTAGTGCAATAACAATTTAATGCAAGGGCTTTATTTAGTCCTATTAAACATACATTAAGGATTCACAGGCCTTATACTGACATTTGGACTGTAGATGAACATGTTATAATACATTTAAAGGAATACTCCCCTCAAAATGATATTTTTATGTGTTACTTACCCCCTGTGATTTGTCGTGATAGCCTAAAAAAAATGTATCTCATGTTTTCATGGAGGGCAGAGATAACAAACTTTCTGATTGAATGGTTGTCTGTGGAGGCCAATGCTGGTCAACAGCAAATAATATCAAAACTCTCCATGAAGAAAACCCACGTTACTTATGCCACTTAATCCACATGTCAGATGGTTACAAGTTGCAACATGCATGCAATTTTTGTTAAAATATTTTTAAATACAAACATCTAGATAATCACAATAGTGTGCAAAAAAGAAAAGTGGGCTGAGTGTTTGAAAGATTGGCTTATCCCCCACACTCACTGATCAAAAGTGATCTGATTTGTTGATCTGTTTCAAGTCAACCATAGCCATTCCAAATCGAAGTTATTTTAGTAAATTGCTTATCTGTTGTTTCTTTGGTTTCTTGAACACTAGTGTTTTAGTTACTAGCATGCCATTTTAGATTATTAAGAAATATTTACATTTTAAATTCTGCATTATTTATTATAAGTCAGTTCAGTTACTTGTAAAATGTATTACAAGCTTCATTGTGAAGATAAGGCTTATTTGTAGTTTAAGAATTTTGACCTCCACGGGGTACCACAAGCCCCAAACTGCAGACATAATAGAGCCCAAGCAGATGTTATGATCAAATAAAAGGTTTTTATTGAGCCCCAACACCTTCTTCACGTGAATAACAATAAAAATACACCAAGCACATTTCTCCTTCCTCCTCCAAGAGTGTAGCCTTCTGCCTCCTGACTCTGACTCAACTAAAACGTGACAGTGGGCTTTCTTTTAAGCTCAACTCGGGAACTGCTTCCAGTCTTTTGTCCCAGTCATCCAGAACACTTCCAGGTCATGTGGAAACCAGGGCATTCCTCCCTTGGCAGTGCCTTCTGGTGGTCCCTAAAGACCCTGACAGGGTTGTATTTCCAGACTCCATTTCCCATGTAACCCTGTGGATGTCTTAATCAGGTTTAGCCCCAAGGCACACTGCCACCTGCTGTGCTGGGGAATGACCTGCTCCTGGTAAGCCCATTCTGGTCATTCTATTATGGCCTCCTGGCTAGGTAAGAAACCTTCCATTATCCTAGCTAGTATGCCTGTCCTTCATTCTGTGCACCCACAGAATAAATTAAGCAAGTAGATTATTATTAGTTACTACAGGTAGACAGTAATATACTATTTCACAGACAAAATTCTAAATTTTCGTAATACTTCTGTTTATTAAGAATTAAATACAATAGAACTGCTGCAAAAAGAAATAAATTACTACTTTTTCTGCTGCTTTGTAATTCTTATTTAGACCAAATAAAGCCTTTGTTAGAGTCTTAGTATTCAACATTAAGTGACTAATAGATATACTATAGGTATTGCCTATTCTAAACTTTCACCAGGACGTGTATACTTTCTCCTTTTCACATATCAAGGATTTCCATTGAAAGTATAGTGCTTTTGTTCTTTAACTATTTCAAAGTCCTGTATCAATCTATGGCTGACACGGTACAACACTCTACTGCTATTTCAAAGTCTGGGAACTTGTTCTGAAATCAGTTTTATCTTAGTCACTATTCTGGACCACACTGTCAAAGACTGAATAATAGAAAGCATACTGTATGTCTATTTCAATGTCAAAGTAAGAAACTACCTGTAATTTATTTCATGTGCCTATGTTTTTTGTGCAAAGAAAAACAGACTAACATTCAAATAAAATATGCACGTAAGTTTCTAACTGGAATTTATTATGAAGTAACAGCAGTGATCCACTGTAATAATTCCTTTCATAATTTTATACCCTTTGATTGTGTCACCTCTTAATTTTCATTTACTTAAACTGAAAATGTTTGGACTTTTTGTAGTACTGCTACATCTTTTTTGTAATATGGAGACCAAAACTGTTCACAATACTTTAGGAGAGGCCTCACTAATGTGTTATATAGTTTAAGCATAACCTCCAGTGAGTTGTCAAGGTGAGGTCAAGGTTACTTTATTGTCATCAGAAACTGTGTACACATACATAGTGAGATGAGACAATGTGTCTCAATGAGTCATGGTGTAACGTATAGCAACATACGGCAAAGTACAAGTTGTGACAGAAGCAATGTAATAGTAGACAATAAAAACAGACAATAGACAAAATACTGTACAATAAATAGATAAAAAGAAAATGAAACACTGTACCACTATAGTGTGAAAGGTAATATGCTAGAAAGATACTTGGTTAGAGAGGAAATAGACATTTTTATGTATTCAGAATTCTGATGGCCTGCGGTATGAAACTGATACTCAGTCTTGCAGAACCAGAGTGGAAATTATGATACCATTTTCCAGACAGTAGAACAGTAGTTAGGATATAGCAGGTTGGATAATGGATGGATAGAATAGCAGAAAAGAGAACAGACCATGTAATGGGTGGTAATGGTCTTTTGCAATGTTACTGGCTCAGTTAAAACTGTGGGTTTGGTAGATGTCTTTCAGGGGAGGTTGAGGCTCACTGATAACCATCTCAACTGCTCTCACTATCCACTGCAGTGTGTTGCAGTTCGAAACATTGCAGTTCCCGTACCAAACAATTATGCAGCTAGACAGCAGACTTTTAATGGTGCTCCTATAGCATGTGGTAAGGATTGGTGGGGGGAGGCCTGCTCTCTTCAGTCTCTACAAAAAGTACAGACACTGCTGAGTCCTCTTGGCTATGGAGGAGGAGTTGTGGAGTACTCTACACATTATGCTATATAATCTAATATCCCATTAGCCATAATGTGTACTGTACGTTAAACTTTCAATCCTCCCATTCTGTACTAAAATCTAAGATTCTTTTTTTTCTACATGAAAAGTTGCAGTTGTTGTATAGTTGGAATTTCTCTTACTGGAGTATCAGAAGCTGTAGTAGAAACAACAGTTCTCTCCAACTGTATGTTTAACTCAAAATTTCTACCTCCTTTCTGTAATACTTTACATTTATTTACATTAAATTTAATCTGCCAAATCCTATATGCTATAAAAGTCCCTCTGTAAAGATTCAGCTGAATCTATTTTATCTGCCCTTTCTCCTAGTTTAGCGTTATGTGCAAACCTGACCAGCTGTTTGTTTATATTTCTATCCAGATCATTTATGTGCATTAATAAGAGCAGCAGACTCATCTCTGATCGCCAAGGGACACCACTTCTAACATTCTGAAGAGGTTCTTCTCACCATAAACTTTTATTTCCTGTGTTTAAGCCACATTTGTACAGATCTACACAAAGCAACCTGAATGCCCACTTCTTTTAGTTTGATGCATAGCCACTCATGTAGTACCTTATGAAAAGAATTCTAAAAATCAAATCATCATATTTTTTTTTTTTGCATTTTCTTATAGTTCCAGAATATTAGGTAAACCTGACCTTTCCCATCTGAACCCATGCTAATTGCCAATATACATTTTCTTGCCATGTGACATTTCTTGACATTTTTCCCTTAAAAATTGCTTCCATTGATTTACTTTTCATGCATTTTAAGCTTTACTTGGACCTTCCCAATAACCCTTTTATATAACGGGATAATATTTGATAGGTACATTGATGGATTAAACGCCAGAAGTCCACATGACCGTCATCATCAAGTTCTTCCATGAGAACCCTGAATACAATGAGGACTGATCATTTATGTTAGGTAGAATGCCTAGAGGGGGCTGGGCAGTTTTGTGGCCTGGAACCCCTGAAGATTTTATTTTTTTCTCCAACCGTCTGGAGTTTTTTTGTTTTTTCTGTCCTCGCTGGCCATCGGAACCTTACTTTTATTCTATGTTAGTTAGTGCTCCCTTATTTTAATTCTTGTCTTTTTTCTCCTTCTTCATCATGTAAAGCACTTTCAGCTGCATTATTTGTATGAAAATGTGCTATATAAATTAATGTTGTTGTTGTTGTAGCTTCCTGTTCCTAGGAATTTATCTGGTGTGCAGAGATTTTCACAAAATAAACATCAAGGGTTTATATACAGTGGCATACAAAAGTTTTGGTGCCCTTGTTAAAAATGTCTGTTACTGTTAAGTAAGCAAAAAATACGCTGATCACCAAAAGGCATTAAGTAAATGATTACACATTTGTTTAATACTTTAAGCAAGATTACATTTTTATTTCCACCGGTACATTATTATTCACCGGTACAAAATACCAAAAAAAGAAAAGGGCCTGAAGCAAAAATTTGGGCACCAGACATGACCAGTACTTAGTAAGACCCATTTTGGCAAGTGTCACAGCTTGTGAACGCTTTCTGTAGCCAACTAAAAGTCTTTCAATTATTATTTGGGGTATCATCACCTTGCTTTTGTCCTTGCAAAAGGCTTCTAATTCTGCAAGATTCTTGGGTCATCTTGCATGCACTTCTCTTTTGAAATCTATCTTCAGATTTTTAATGATGTTTAAGTCGGGGGACTATGAGGACTATAGTCAAACCGCCAGCTTGCGCCTCTTGAGGAATTCCATTGTAGATTTTGAGGTGGGTTTCAGATCACCTCAATCTTCAACTTTTTTTACAGATGGCGATGTTTTCTTCTAGAATCTGCTTGCATTTATTTGAATGCAATCTACCCTCTACCAATGACATGTTCCCTGTGCCACTGGCTGCAACACAAGCCTAAAGCCTGATCGATCCCCACCCATGTTTAATAGTTTTTCGCTCTAAACATACCTTTGTGCACATAGCTTGTGGCCAAACATTTCTATTTTGACTTTATAAGTCCATAGGACTTGTTTCCAAAATTCATCAGGCTTGTTTAGGTGTACATTTGCAAACTTCAGGCACTAAATTTTGTGGCTAGGATGCAGGAAAGGTTTTCTTTGGCTGATTCTACCATGAAGGTCAGGTGTCACTGCACAGTAGAATAGTGCACCACAACTCCAGAGTCTGCTGAATCTTCCTGACGGTCTTTTGCAGTCAAAGGGGTTTTTTTTATTTGTCTGTTTACCAACAACAAGCAGTTCTTTCAGAAAGTTTTCTTGGTCTTCCAGACCTCAGCTTGACCGTCACCATTCCTGTTAATTGCCTTTTCTTTATAAAATTACTAACGGAGAAAACAACTACCTAAAAACACTTTGCTGTCTTCCTGTAGCCTTCCCCTTCTTTGTAAGAATCAAATTATTTTATTTTACAGCATGCTAGGCAGTTGCTTAAAGGAGCCCATGGCTGCTGATTGTTATAATGAGGATTGAGGATTCAGAGAATTTATACAGCTTTGCAAATTGCATCACCTGGGGTTTCCTAATGATGACTGTGAACAACAAGCCATAACCCTAATGAGCTAATTAAGGTCTGAGGTCTGAGACTTTGGGAAAACGTCCTCAAATATCTTGGGTTGCCCAAACTTTTGAATGGTACTCCTTTCCTTTTTTTCACTGTATAATTATACAAAACAAAAACAACACACAAATTTTGCATCTTTCTTCTTCTTTCAGCTGCTCCTGTTAGGGGTTGCCACAGCGGATCATTTTCTTCCACATCTTTCTTTCCTCTGCATCTTTTTCTGTTACACCCATCACCTGCATGTTCTCTCTCACCACATCCATAAACCTTCGCTTATGCCTTCCTCTTTTCCTCTTCCCTGGCAGCTCTATCCTTAACATCCTTCTCCCAATATACCCAGCATCTCCCCTCTGCACATGTCCAAACCATCGCCTCTCTGACTTTGTCTCCCAACCATCCAACTTGTGCTGACCCTCTAATGTCCTCATTTCTAATCCTATCTATCCTTGTCACACCCAATGCAAATCTCAGCATCTTTAACTCTGCCACCTCCAGCTCTGTCTCCTGCTTTCTGGTCAGTGCCACCATCTCCAACCCATATAACATAGCTGGTCTCACTACCATCTTGTAGACCTTCCCTGTCACTCTTGTTGATACCCATCTGTCAAAGCCAAAGCTTTCCTTGATTCGCCACGGGATTCACATCTCCCTGCTGATTAACTACAGCCTTTTTATTTAATCTACGGCTTCTCCGCTGTTTTATCGTTTGTTTATTACGATTATAGTTATTGTGTAGGTATTTTAGACTTACTTTACATTGTTCAGGTACCCATTTCCTTTATCGTTCCAACCGTACCCCCATTAACATGTCTATCGAGGTGATCACCATCGATCAAAGAACTGGCACTTACCAAGTGGTTTCCATGCCCGGAGATGCCGCCTGCCTTTTCCATTCTCTTTGTTACATATTGTATGGCCATATAGGGCTCAGTCTTGATATCCGGAGGAACATTGTGTCTTATGTATTGAATGACTGAGACAGGTTCAAGGTGTGGACTGATGAAGGTACAAGAAATAATTATACTACACAGGAGCACTATCAGAGTGAAATGCTTAAGCCCTTCACCTATGGTTCTGCATGTGAGTTGATGGCTGCCACTGAATTGTTCGGTCGTCACTTTCAAGTGTACCGAAATGGCCAAATATTTTACACCTTTGGACAACCGCCAATGTCTTTTAAACATCTTAGATTCACAGGTGACAATTTCAGTAGTGGACACTTTGATGTTTATGAATGTTTAAACTCTTAAAAGCTGGATGCGAAGTTATCGATGAAACCGGTTGTATGCTTACAACACTTGACAGATGCCGAATGTCACTTCAACACAAGTCCTGCAAATACTGTCGTAATTGAAACAAACCATGAAACTCAAACTGATTATGACAGCAGCAATCCAAGCTGTGAGATTTGAGACAAGATTACTTTTTTACATGGCCAACTGTACGTTGCATGCTCAGGAGTAAGGTCAATGCACAGCTTGGTCATATTATACCTGAAGGGCCAAACTGACAATGTGGTATACAAAGAGATCCTTAACAAATAATTATTGGTATATTTTCCCTCAGTTTAAAAACATTTAATTTTCTTTTTAATAAAAATTATAAGGCAATACTTCGCCGCTGCGAAGCACAGGTATTTTCTTAGTTTAAAAAATACAAGGGATAAAATATAAAACTCACTTGTAATGGTATTACTGTAACTTTCAAAATCATTGTTTGTGGGCTTTGGCTCGTTTGAAATTAAATCTTGGAGAAAAAACATCTCCTGGCACTTGGTAGATCTCAAGTAAGATTTAAACAGCTCTAAAGATGAAAATCTCTTTAGTCAGAGGCAGCAGTGATAGGAAGAGTCAGGACTGCTGAGGGACTAAATTTTGATTTCTTAGACCCCTGTCCCCTTCTTAAGCCCATTGCGGCACTTCTTGTGTGATTTTGGGCTATACAAAAAAATAAATTGTATTGTATTGCATTGTTACCCATTCACCATGTGGCTGAATTGGTGCTGCTGATTTTAGCCATACACTGGGTACAGTGGAGCCTGGAAAGACTGAAGCCAAATCAGAAAAAACTGAATTGTCTAAACAAACCAAGTCAATCCAGTTATTGTATCCAGATATGAAAATAATCTTCATGATTTATGAGATCAGTTCTGATTACCTTAAACGTTACTAAGAATGTAACATTCATCACAAACATTCTTGCAACAGAGATTGGGTTTCACCTTAGCAAGGTTTGCAATTGTATCATTGTAGTGTGTTAAAGCTTTGCTTAAATGGAGGTCCTCGCAGATTTGCCATTGCAAAGAGTATCTATGTAAAAGAATGCCCTTGGGTGCTCTAGGCAATTGCCTGCCTTGCCTGTCCGTTCACTGCTCCTCTGCTACTTGGCAGTCCCTGCTACCGTTGGGGATTTCTTGGCTTCTTCACATGTGTAAGCCTCAGAAAAATGCAAGATCAAACCATTTGCTATTTCATTATGTTCATATTTTAATTCGTCCTTTCCATTCCAAATACATTTCACCTCCTTCTTGACTGTTCTTTTACTATTAAAATATTGAAATCTCTTCATTTAAAAATACATAAATTAAGTTGGGACAGGATGTAAAATACAAATAAAAAAGAAAGCAGTGATTATTTGTAAATGTTCTTTTATCCATGATTAGCTGAAAACAGTACAAAGACAATATAAGTTCAGTTTAAACTAATCAACTTTATTTACTTTATACACTCATTCTATATATGATCCCAGCAACATATTCCAGAAATGTTCAGACAGGAATATATTTAGACATTGTCTAGATGGCAATATGTATTGCTCCAAAATGTGTACATATACTTCATCATTAGCAGTGCCTTCACAAATGTAAAAGTTTACTTTGCCATTCGCACTAACCCACCCCCATACCATGGCAGCAGAAGATGGCTTTTGAACTTGTCGTTATAAATAATCCGGATGATATTATTCCTCTTTGGCCCAAACAACACGATATATATCTTCTCCAAAAACAAGATGAAAGGTGGAGTTATCAGACCACAGCACACATTTCCACCTTATGTCAGCCCCATGTCAGGTGAACATTAGTCCAAAAAGTCAACAGCTTTTTGGTTGTTGCTGATGTAAGGATTCTGATTTGCATAGTATAGCTTTAACTTGCGTTTGTAGATGGTATAATGAACTGTGTTTAATGACAACATTTTTCCCAAGTACTCCTGAGACCATGAGGTTACATTCATTACAGAAGAATGTCAGTTATTTATGTCATGTTGTCTAAAGGATCAAAGACCAGAGGTATTCAGTATTAGATTATAAATACACACTGATTTCTCTGGATTCTGTGAAATTTTTAATGATGTTATGGGCCGTAGATGGTAAACTTCCTAAATTCGTTGCAATTGTATGTTAAGAAATGTTTCTAAACTGTTCAACGATTTGCTCATGTATTTTAGTGCAAAAGTTGCGAACCTCAAACCAGGCTTGCTTTTAAACAACAGAGCTTTTCATGGAGGGTCCTTTTATACCCAATGATGATAGCATCATGTGTTGCCTAATCACCTATTTACCGGTGGAAATTTCCAAATAGGTTTTTTTAGCATATTCTACAGACCTGTCCCAACTTTTATGTGATGTGTTGGAGGCATCAAAATTTAAATTTGGTTATATTTACAAATTTATTTTAAATTTCTGAGGTAAAAAATTTGCACACTTCTTTTTGTATTGCTTTCAATATTAATAAAAATCTAATATTAAATAAAGAAAAATTTAATTTGACCACTTTCTGTTTTATTTTTTTTGTATTTACATACTGTTCCAACAAATTTTTGGAAATGAGGCTGAACATTGACCGTAATAAATGTATAAGTGTCTGGGTCTGTCTGGTTGTTGTCTCTGTCATTCCAAAAGATGGCTCATCTATATATATTTCACTAAGGGCACGCAAGACGCGTGCAAGACAGGGAGCACACGCAAGACAGAGAGCCCCGCCCGCCAACTGTAAGACCATGGGATAACATGGGATACGCACGACAGGGCCAGGCCCACCAACTCACAGAGCCCCGCCCACTAATTCTAAGATCATGGGATATGCACAACAGAGCCCCACTCACCAACTGTAAGCCTCCTCACGGGTCCACCGTCGCTCTCGAGGCATGTGCACTGCCTGCTCATGTGCCCGCATGCAACAACTCACCAAACACAGCCTCAATCGCTTTCGTCTGTGCTACAGTCTACATGCACCTCTGAGCCACATTGACTTTTCGGTTCCAGCTGCTTTTCTATATATATATATATATATATATACTGCTCAAAAGAATTAAAGGAACACTTTTTAATCAGAGTATAGCATAAAGTCAATGAAACATTAATCTGGTCAGTTAAGTAGCAGAGGGGGTTGTTAATCAGTTTCAGCTGCTGTGGTGTTAATGAAATTAACAACGATGCACTAGAGGGGCAACAATGAGATGACCCCCAAAACAGGAATGGTTTAACAGGTGGAGGCCACTGACATTTTACCTCCTCATCTTTTCTGACTGTTTCTTCACTAGTTTTGCATTTGGCTACAGTCAGTGTCACTACTGGTAGCACGAGGTGATACCTGGACCCTACAGAGGTTGCACAGGTAGTCCAACTTCTCCAGGATGGCACATCAATACATGTCATTGCCAGAAGGTTTGCTGTGTCTCCCTGCACAGTCTCAAGGGCATGGAGGAGATTCTAGGAGACAAGCAGTTACTCTAGGAGAGCTGGAGTGGGCCATAGAAGGTCCATAACCCATCAGCAGGACCAGTATCTGCTCCTTTGGGCAAGGAGGAACAGGATGAGCACTGCCAGAGCCCTACAAAATGACCTCCAGCAGGCCACTGGTGTGAATGTCTCTGACCAAACAATCAGAAACAGACTTCATGAAGGTTGCCTGTGGGCCCAAATGTCTACTGCGCCCTGTGCTCACTGCACAGCACCGGGGAGCTCAATTGGCATTTGCCATAGAATACCAGAATTGGCAGGTCCACCACTGGCGTCCTGTGCTTTTCACAGATGAGAGCAGGTTCACCCTGAGTATATGTGAAAGACGTGAAAGGGTCAGGAGAAGCCGTGGAGAATATTATGCTGCCTGTAACATCGTTTAGCATGACTGGTTTGGTGGTGGGTCAGTGATGATCTTGGAGGCATATCCATGGAGCGACTCACAGACCTCTACAGGCTAGACAACGGCATCTTGACTGCCATTAGGTATCAGGATGAAATCCTTGGACCCATTGTCAGACCCTCACTGGTGCAGTAGGTCCTGGTTTCCTCCTGGTGCACGACAATGCCCGGCCTCATGTGGCAAGAGTATGCAGGCAGTACCTG
Source organism: Polypterus senegalus (assembly GCF_016835505.1). Taxonomy (NCBI): domain Eukaryota; kingdom Metazoa; phylum Chordata; class Cladistia; order Polypteriformes; family Polypteridae; genus Polypterus; species Polypterus senegalus. Next base: position 33,481,067 of record NC_053165.1, read on the forward strand.
GAGGATGAAGGAATTGAAACAATTGAATGGCCTTCACGATCCCCTGACTTAAACCCAATAGAACATCTGTGGGACATTATGTTTCGGTCCATTAGGCACCGCCAGGTTGCTCCTCAGACTGTACAACAGCTCAGGGATGCCCTCATACAAATCTGGGAGGAAATGCCACAAGACACCATCCGTCGTCTCATTAGGAGCATGCCCCCACGTTGTCAAGCATGCATACAAGCTTGTGGGGGCCACACAAGATACTGAAAAGCATTTTGAGTAGCAGAAATTAAGTTTTTGAAAAAATGGACTAGCCTGCCAAATCTTCATTTCACTCTGATTTTAGGGTGTCTACACAATTGAGCCCTCTGTAGGCAGAAAACTTTTATTTCCATTAAAAGACTTGGCATCCTTTTGTTCCTAAGACATTGCCCCGTCGTTATTTGTATAGATATCCAACTTCATATTGAGATCTGATGTATCTAATGTGTTTCTTTAAAGTGTTCCTTTAATTTTTGTGATTTATGTATAATCGACCAAGTCGCCCGACCATGGGGTATGCACGACAGAGCCCCGACCACCCACTCTAACCCTCCTCCCGTGTCATGGGGAACGCACGACAGAGCCCCGCCCGCCAACTCTCAGCCTCCTCCCGCGTTATTTACAAACGCATTTCACACTGGAAATTCAATGCAACATTTGCTCAAAAACCACTGAACAAACGCATTCCACACAGGACTTTCAATGCAACATTTGTTCCAAAACCTTCCGACTGCAGAGATATCTCAACACACATTTAAAAACACACTCCACTGAACGAATGATGAAATGTGAACATTCTCATCCCACTCACACCTTCAGTTGCACATCTTGTAACAAGGAATTCACGGCTGAGATGCATCTCCTCAACCATGTGCAAATCCATTCAACACAAACATTTGTCTGCAGCCAAGCTGATGTGACGTCACCTTACCACTATCCTCTTACTGAAAAACATTTACAAACGCATTTCACACCGGAATTTCAATGCAACATTTGCTCAAAAACCTTCATGCTCCAGAAATATCTCAAAGCACATTTAAACACACACTCCACTGAACAAACGCATTCCACACAGGTCTTTCAAATTTGTTTGAAAATGTTCCGACTGCAAAGATATCTCAACACATATTTAAAATCACACTCCACTGAACAACTGTGTCTTTTAGGAAGTGTTCATACATCAATAAATAATTATGCAGAATATTTTTAGTAATAAAATGCATTCCATTTAAATTTTCAACAGAGGGCACATTACAAACATGAGCACTGCTTCTACGAATCACATACAAAATGGCATATAATTGAAACATATGCATTGCATGGTGCACTGCAATGATGAATGCAGTGGTCTATGTTGATTACTTAGATTTATATATATACTAGCAGAATACCTGCGCTTTGCAGAGGAGAAGTAGTGTGTTAAAGAAGTTATGAAAAGAAAAGGAAAAATTTTTAAAATAACGTAACATGATTGTTAATGTAATTGTTTTGTCATTGGTATGAGTGTTGTCATATCTATATATATATATATATATATATATATATATATATCTATATCTATCTCTTTATATATATATATATATAATCAAAATACCAGCTTGGCAGTGGAGAAGTAAAAAGAAAAGGAAACATTTTAATAATAACATAACATGATTGACAATGTAATTGTTTTGTCATTGTCATGAGTGTTGCTGGCATATATATATATATATATATATATATATATATATATATATATATATATATATATATATATATATATATATATATATACTAATAAAAGGCAAAGCCCTCACTCACTGACTCACTCACTGACTCATCACTAATTCTCCAACTTCCCGTGTAGGTAGAAGGCTGAAATTTGGCAGGCTCATTCCTTACACCTTACTTACAAAAGTTGGGCAGGTTTCATTTCGAAATTCTACGCCTAATGGTCATAACTGGAAGGTATTTTTCTCCATTAACTGTAATGGAGTTGAGCTGGAATGATGTGGGGGAGTTTCGTGTGACATCATCACGCCTCCCACGTAATCACGTGAACTGATTATCCGCCGGGGCCGGGGGGTTCGTTTTAAATACCTGGACCCTACAGAGGTTGCACAGGTAGTCCAACTTCTCCAGGATGGCACATCAATACATGTCATTGCCAGAAGGTTTGCTGTGTCTCCCTGCACAGTCTCAAGGGCATGGAGGAGATTCTAGGAGACAAGCAGTTACTCTAGGAGAGCTGGAGTGGGCCATAGAAGGTCCATAACCCATCAGCAGGACCAGTATCTGCTCCTTTGGGCAAGGAGGAACAGGATGAGCACTGCCAGAGCCCTACAAAATGACCTCCAGCAGGCCACTGGTGTGAATGTCTCTGACCAAACAATCAGAAACAGACTTCATGAAGGTTGCCTGTGGGCCCAAATGTCTACTGCCCTGTGCTCACTGCACAGCACCGGGAGCTCAATTGGCATTTGCCATAGAATACCAGAATTGGCAGGTCCACCACTGGCGTCCTGTGCTTTTCACAGATGAGAGCAGGTTCACCCTGAGTATATGTGAAAGACGGGAAAGGGTCAGGAGAAGCCGTGGAGAATATTATGCTGCCTGTAACATCGTTTAGCATGACTGGTTTGGTGGTGGGTCAGTGATGATCTTGGAGGCATATCCATGGAGCGACTCACAGACCTCTACAGGCTAGACAACGGCATCTTGACTGCCATTAGGTATCAGGATGAAATCCTTGGACCCATTGTCAGACCCTCACTGGTGCAGTAGGTCCTGGTTTCCTCCTGGTGCACGACAATGCCCGGCCTCATGTGGCAAGAGTATGCAGGCAGTACCTGGAGGATGAAGGAATTGAAACAATTGAATGGCCTTCACGATCCCCTGACTTAAACCCAATAGAACATCTGTGGGACATTATGTTTCGGTCCATTAGGCACCGCCAGGTTGCTCCTCAGACTGTACAACAGCTCAGGGATGCCCTCATACAAATCTGGGAGGAAATGCCACAAGACACCATCCGTCGTCTCATTAGGAGCATGCCCCCACGTTGTCAAGCATGCATACAAGCTTGTGGGGGCCACACAAGATACTGAAAAGCATTTTGAGTAGCAGAAATTAAGTTTTTGAAAAAATGGACTAGCCTGCCAAATCTTCATTTCACTCTGATTTTAGGGTGTCTACACAATTGAGCCCTCTGTAGGCAGAAAACTTTTATTTCCATTAAAAGACTTGGCATCCTTTTGTTCCTAAGACATTGCCCCGTCGTTATTTGTATAGATATCCAACTTCATATTGAGATCTGATGTATCTAATGTGTTTCTTTAAAGTGTTCCTTTAATTTTTGTGATTTATGTATAATCGACCAAGTCGCCCGACCATGGGGTATGCACGACAGAGCCCCGACCACCCACTCTAACCCTCCTCCGTGTCATGGGGAACGCACGACAGAGCCCCGCCCGCCAACTCTCAGCCTCCTCCCGCGTTATTTACAAACGCATTTCACACTGGAAATTCAATGCAACATTTGCTCAAAAACCACTGAACAAACGCATTCCACACAGGACTTTCAATGCAACATTTGTTCCAAAACCTTCCGACTGCAGAGATATCTCAACACACATTTAAAACACACTCCACTGAACGAATGATGAAATGTGAACATTCTCATCCCACTCACACCTTCAGTTGCACATCTTGTAACAAGGAATTCACGGCTGAGATGCATCTCCTCAACCATGTGCAAATCCATTCAACACAAACATTTGTCTGCAGCCAAGCTGATGTGACGTCACCTTACCACTATCCTCTTACTGAAAAACATTTACAAACGCATTTCACACCGGAATTTCAATGCAACATTTGCTCAAAAACCTTCATGCTCCAGAAATATCTCAAAGCACATTTAAACACACACTCCACTGAACAAACGCATTCCACACAGGTCTTTCAAATTTGTTTGAAAATGTTCCGACTGCAAAGATATCTCAACACATATTTAAAATCACACTCCACTGAACAACTGTGTCTTTTAGGAAGTGTTCATACATCAATAAATAATTATGCAGAATATTTTTAGTAATAAAATGCATTCCATTTAAATTTTCAACAGAGGGCACATTACAAACATGAGCACTGCTTCTACGAATCACATACAAAATGGCATATAATTGAAACATATGCATTGCATGGTGCACTGCAATGATGAATGCAGTGGTCTATGTTGATTACTTAGATTTATATATATACTAGCAGAATACCTGCGCTTCGCAGCGGAGAAGTAGTGTGTTAAAGAAGTTATGAAAAAGAAAAGGAAAAATTTTTAAAATAACGTAACATGATTGTTAATGTAATTGTTTTGTCATTGGTATGAGTGTTGTCATATCTATATATATATATATATATATATATATATATATATCTATATCTATCTCTTTATATATATATATATATAATCAAAATACCCGCGCTTGGCAGTGGAGAAGTAAAAAGAAAAGGAAACATTTTAATAATAACATAACATGATTGACAATGTAATTGTTTTGTCATTGTCATGAGTGTTGCTGGCATATATATATATATATATATATATATATATATATATATATATATATATATATATATATATATATATATATACTAATAAAAGGCAAAGCCCTCACTCACTGACTCACTCACTGACTCATCACTAATTCTCCAACTTCCCGTGTAGGTAGAAGGCTGAAATTTGGCAGGCTCATTCCTTACACCTTACTTACAAAAGTTGGGCAGGTTTCATTTCGAAATTCTACGCCTAATGGTCATAACTGGAAGGTATTTTTCTCCATTAACTGTAATGGAGTTGAGCTGGAATGATGTGGGGCGGAGTTTCGTGTGACATCATCACGCCTCCCACGTAATCACGTGAACTGATTGTCAACGCAGTGCGTAGAAAACCAGGAAGACCTCCAAAAAGGGCTTAAGAAAACATGCATTATATAATTGAGAAGACAGCGAAAAACAATAAGAAGCGAGCGAGTGACATATACTACCATATTCATGACTGCTGCTACCTCGGAAAGAAAGCAAGGTGTAAACCTAAACTTTAAATTAAGTTCATAGACAGGCTACGCTGGCGTTTCACATGCCCACAGGTAATCGGGATACAAGTTTAATGAGAGGACGCAGGATATAAACGAGAGTTTTGATCACTTTGTAACTAAGTTAAAATTGTAGGTGAAGGGGTGTGCTTATGCAAATTCCGAGACTGTGTTTGTGGGGATTGACAGATAAGGCGGGTGGGGAGTCACGTCATCATATCCCTCCCATTTACCTCATTTCGCTCTGAGCTGAGCTCCGCGCCGCCGTCTTCCGAAGCAACTTTGTCACACTGCCACCAAATACTCCCAGAAAAATCCACAAGTTAAT